>NC_060958.1:337500-395000 GCF_910589235.1 Vespa crabro
GCGTTTGCCTGTCGCCACGTTGCTTGTCCACGGTTAGCCGCGTATTGTAATCCCCTCTGATGTACGGGCTTCGTAGAAGCATTCCTGCGGAGGTCAATTAGAGGGGTTCGGCTCGTTACACGCGGCCGGAGGCGAAAACCAAAAGCCAAGGTGCGTCCATTTCGAACCGCGTGAATTAGTGCGCCAGTGTAATTAGACGCGCAATGATTCTTCCTTCTCTCTCTCTCTCTCTCTCTCTCTCTCTCTCTCTCTTCCTTCGTATCTAAGTGACGTTTTCAAAATGTCGTAAACTTAATGAAGCTTTCAAACGTAGAAGAGAGAAGAAAAAAATAAAAAATAGATAACGCCCAAGGAGAAAATTATACACGTCCGACCCATTTTGTTATAAAGAAATTGAATTTTTGCCGATCGTTATTCTCAGATAAGAATTCATCGTTAAAATCATTAATTAATTGTTGATAAGAGTGCCGATAAGATAAAGAAAGTTCGGATAATGGAACAAGTTTTTAAATTAAAAGTCTGTTAATATTAGAACGGACCGATCAACATTTTTTTTCAGGATTTTCACGATCGAAATTAAATAGTTTTAAACGTCGTCGCGACGATGGCAAATAAAGAAGTAAAAAAAAAAAAAAAAAAAAAAAAAAGAAAAAAAAAGAAAAAGAAGAAGGAAATGAATAAATAAAAAATATTGTTCCGTGGTTAAGAAATAATATATTCCAGGAGGAGGAAATAAAATATGCTAACTTATTTCATATTTTACTCTATGACGTCTATGTGTGTACATATGTATTCGACGAAAGAGGCGTGAAAGAGACGACAATCGAGAAAGTTTCAAGCTAAGCGCCAGAGTCAAATATTGGACTTTCCCCCTACGTACGTGTCTCTACCACGTGATGGTGTGTGCTGAAAATGGCGCGAGGTGCGAATTATTGAATTTCGTATTGTTTACACCTCAAGCTCCGCAGACATGATTTAATCGACGTCTGTCATGCCGCGGAAAATTGGAAGTCGAGTATTCAAGAGATACAGAGAAATAGAAAGAGAAAAAGAGAAAGAGAAAGGAACATGATTTTATTACGAAACAAATGAAATTTTTCTTTAAGTTTTGTACGATTGAACGATAGGGCAATTTAAAATTAGAATTAGAAACTAGAAAACGTAGATGTAACTTTATTTCGAATTAATTTAGCAAAATTAATTGGATTTGTTTGGCCCCAGGATTCTCATTACTTTTCCCATTCCCAACTAACTCTTAATAGTCTAATACTGAAGCAGATCTCTTTATCTACGATAGGATAAAACGATAAGACTACTTAGAATGAAGTTTTCTCGTTGAATTTGCAAAATCCTCAATTAACGAAGGGACAACGTACGTATGTCGTGAATTTTCAAATAAGAGATAGAGAAAATTAATCGGTCTTATTTCTTACTATGATTCACCATTTTCTTCCCATTTTCATTGTAACTTGCAATACATGGGTATACTTGTATATATGGATATATATATATATATATATATATATATATAGACACACACGTATACATATATGTACATGTATATCTATATAAAACAGCAATAGCATTCACATTGTACATAAAATACTACGTACGTAGTAACATTATTATATAGAATGGGAGAATGCGCGTCGAGTCTCGGCGTAACTTCAAGTTCGCGAGAAACTTAATCCAGGTTGAATTTCATCCTCTCATACATTCTATATTTTCCTCGGCTCCACCCCCAACCCGCCATTTCCATCTTCCATCTCTCCATCCGACTTACCACCAAGCGCCTATATATTTTACCGTTGAAAAAGTCATAAGAATCCGTTGGATAGCTCGGTATGAAAATTTCAGATTTAATCCTATACATTATCTCGCGAAACATTTGAGATATCACAGTAAAGCGAATGTAAATTAATACAGCCTGTTAAAACTTCCCAATAAAGAGTAAAAGACAAACATAGAAAGATAAAAAGAAAAAAAGAAAAAGAATATGGATCGCGAACGATCGCTCGTTTGTTTGCTAATTCTTTAAAATGATATTATTTCATTCATTTGAGATTCTCGCAAAGAAATGAATAAATTCAATATAAAATTAATCAAAGTTATTATATCAACTTATTCGATGTTATTATATTCTTACATTTATCGGAAATAGATTGTATATCAGTGGAAATAGTGAAAACCGCTGATATCCGATGTCAAAGGTAATAATGTTATTATTCTAAGGATATCTAATTTTTAAAAGAGAGTGCGGTAGCAACGTTATGAACAATCGTATTTGTGACACAGAAACAATGGTGCTATGTATTTGAAATGAAATGAAATGAAATGAAAATAATAGAAAAGGAAAGGTGAAAAGGGAGAACCAAGGGTGGAAACGAAAGGGGATAAAGAAAATGTTACGGAGTAAAGAAAGAAAGAAGGAAGGAAAAGAAGGGCAATTTCTGAATTGCTTCTACAAATCAGAGCAGATTCAACGTAATGCGCATCTCAAAGAAACCGACCTCTGTTCTTTTTCTTTCTTTTTTTTCTTCTTCTTCTTTCTTTTCTTTTTTTTTCCCTTCTTATATTCTCTCTTTAGCATTTTCTTCACCGCTACCGTCGTCGCCATCGTCATCGTTTCTCTTTTCCTTTCGTGCTACTCGTTTGCATCTCTTCGATATCTATCTCTCTCTCTCTCTCTCTCTCTCTTTCCCTCTCTTTCTCTCTCTGTTTCTCTTTTTCCTTTCCTTTTTCTCGTAGCGTGCAATCTCATCGTCGACGGTGGAAAACTTCAAGGAGGGAGAGATGATAGTAAGGAAAATAAAGGAAAAAAGTATCCTTTGAGGAATATATCTAGCTTCGTCTTAAGATTATGTTCGTTTTATGTTAATATACGTACATATGTTGATACATAAATGTATATATATGTGTGTGTGTGTGTGTGTGTGTGTATGCAGATATGTGTGTTTATGCATATATGTATAATGTATATATGAATGTATGCATTTACGTATATATGCGTGTATACATAAAACTTCTTTTTTACTTTTGAACATGACAAGGAAATAGGAACCGCACGAAGATATTTTTTACCATAACAAAAATAAACTTTGAGCGTTAAGAATAGTAATTAAATGGATTACCCTCTTTAGTTTTCCTGACAATTTTCGCATGCACCGCGGTATTTGGGGATTTGCCAGTAAAAGGATTTAAATTCCCTTGAAAAATATTCGCTGAAAAATCTCTAATGGAAAGAAAAAGAAAAAAAAAAAAAAAAGAAAAAAAAGAGGAAAAATAAAATAGAAAAAGAAAGTACAAAGAAACGAACGAGTTAAGATTATTCATTTCTTTTTCTTGAAAACAGATATTAATGCCTATAATTAAAAAAAAAAAAAAAAAAAAAAAGAAAAAAAGGAAAAAGAAACATTAGCTAGTAAAATAAGAAAAAAGAAACAAAGCTTGCGGTACTCTCTGAAAAAAAGAAGACAGAGGGGGAGAGAGAGAGAGTATGTCTTCTGAAGAAGAGTGAAGAGACAAAGTAGAGGGTGAGAGGGGTTAGAAGCAAAAGGACGGGCGGATATGAATTTCTGGAAAGGTTTGCTTAAGCAAATTGCGAAATGCAGTCTGCGTATAAGAAAGGCTCCCTACTATTTCCCTCCCCCTCTTTTACCTCATTCGTTCGTTCGGAGAGAAGCAATAGACGATGTCGAGAGTTAGAAAGAGAAAGAAAGAAAGAAAGAAAGAAAGAGAAAGACAGAGAGAGGGAGATAGAGAGAGAGAGAGAATTTCAAATTGTATGGCTCATAGAGACGTTTTGCTTTAAGCGGATAGTTAAAAAGAAGAAAACAATATATAAATAAAAAAAGGAGAGAAAAGAAAAAACTCGCTTCATTAAAGATTTCTAATTATAAAATTAATCGACCATATTATTGATCGATTCTTTTGACCCTGACTGTATATACATTAAAGCTCGAATATATCCATGCGTTTTTAGAAATTTATTAATCTTTTATTAGATCGTCTATACACGTGTAGATATTTAATCAAATTATTCATATAAAATCGTCCCTTTTTTAATTACTCTCTTCATATTTCATATAAATAGTTGAATCTATCAATATATATATATATATATATATATATATATATATTTTTTTTTGTAGAAATATAAAATACAAAATTGTTCATTTTCGATTTTAATTCAGTTTTAATTAATTATTTATAATTATTATTAACAGATTGAAAAAATAATTAGAAACTTTATTGATTTCTTTTGTCTCGTGTACGCTAAACGTAATTACCATTATTGATATTATCATTAACGTTATAATTATCATTATTATTATGTTATTTTTCAAACTTTCTGATCAGGATCTGATTAAGGATAGTAATTCATATGGATCATAGTTAAGCGTCTTCTCTGTAACTGTTTGTTTATACGTTGCTTAGATATTACTGATTCCTACAACTGTATGATTGTAATATATCATCATCATCCCCATCACCACCATCATCATCATAATTATCATTATCATTATCATTATCATTATCATTATCATTATTATTATTATTATTAATGTGATCTTGTAGGAACGACGATCATCGTCGCGAAAACAGCTACTACGATTCACCGAATCACAAGAATACCTTCGAGAAGTGTCTCTAACTTATTACCAAGGCAGCCATGCATTCTGACGTTTTGCCCTTAAGAAAAAAAAAGAGAGAGAGAGAGAGAGAGAGAGAGAGAGAGATAAAATAAAGGATACCTCCAAAGCTGTATGTATGTACCTACGTCGCTCGAAGGGGGAGAACGTACACCCTACACTAATTGTTTCGTCGAGACACGAAAGAAAATAGGAGAAGGGAGAGAGAATAATGACCCGCGAAACAATGCTTTCCGTGCTACTCGGAATTAATAATTTCTGGACCGTAAAAGGTAAAAAAAAAAAAAAAGAAAGAGAGAGGAAAAAGAAAAAGGTCGAGCGAGGGAAGGAGAAAGGAGATGGACGAGAAAGGAAGCGTGGGAGGTGATGGGTAGGGTGGAAGAGTAGGTAGTAGTGTGAAAGGGGTGGGAAAAAAGGAGCCTCCGTGAAAGTTAACATTTCGTAACGAGAGAAGAAAAAAGAGGAGAGCGATGGAGAAACTAGAATGGTAGGAGAGAGAGAGAGAGAGAGAGAAGGAGAGAGAAAGGGAGGAAAGGAGGAAGATAGAAGAAGCTAAACAAATCTTCGGGCATGTAAATTTACGAGTTAGGTGGGGGAATCTCCTCGGTGAAAAATCCTCTCTATCTTTTTATCTCGTAATAAGGTGAACAATCGCGATAAAAATGAAAGCGGAAAAAAAGAGAGAGAGAAGGAGAGGGAGAGAGGGAGAGAGAGAATGGAAGGAAATATAATATAATACGCTTTCTTAACTTTCACGAAAGAAAACTTCCAAATTCCCGTTCGTCGTTTATATCTCGTTAATTTTTAATCGAAATTACATTATTCCTCGTATTATCTACTTTCTTATCGTTTCTCGATTAATTGAATAAATATTTTTTTTTTTTTTTTGAAAACGATTGACTTTTTCAAGTTAATTTGAATATAATAAGCTTAACAACTATGCATATAATTTAATTGTAAGAGAAATAAAATATAAGAATAAAATAAAAAAGAGAAGAAAATTATGAAATAAAAACCGTTCGTTTTGAAAATGTAGCTATTATGGAAGAAAGAAAAAAAGAAAAAAGAATGGATGAATACTCGCTCGAAGAATATATTATTAAGATTGATTCAAGAATTTTCTTATAGAAATGTGAGCGCAATATAATAATTCGGATGCTGTGATAAGCTTGAATGATTTCGATGTTAAATAGTATGTTACGAATGAGTGTGTGTGCATGTGCGTGTGTGTGTCGTTCAATAATTATCATTGCTTCACGTGAAATGATACTCGACGGAACGTTCGTTTACGTTATTCACTGACGTTTCTGCGATCTCTCGACGGTCTCTCTCTTTCTATACCCTCTCCTCCCCCCTCCCCAATTCTAACTTCTCTCTCCATCCTTCTTCTGACTATATACATGCATGTCAGGGGTTTGGGACACGCGACATACATATTTTGTCGCTTTCGGTTTGAATTCGAGCCGAAATACGAGAACGAGGCCGTGCTCTCGACGTGTTTTCTCGGACACAATCGCGCGTATATGAAGTATACGTGAGTGAACGAATGAGAAAGAGAGAGAGAGAGAAAGAGAAAGAGAGAGATTGAGAGAGAGAGAGAACGTATATCTACGTCTACTTTCCTCTTGGTCCCTCGTAGCACGTAACGTTACGTGATCTATGTATGTGCCGTGACACACGACTCCCGAATGAACGGGTGAGATCTTCCCTCCTTCCTCTCTCCTTCTCTCTTATTCGTTGAGTACGCGCTCGACATTAGTAATAATTATGGGTGACGTTAATGTCATTAAAGTGGCTTACGTCAAGAGGCCGTTGGTGGCATCGTTAATATAATTAATGATATCTCGCTAACTCTTCATTCGACCTTTTTCTCTATTTTTCCTACTTTTTTTAATGGCATTAATATTGTCTCCTTTGCAATGAATATATTTCTTAGTTAGATTCGAACAAAGGGAAATAAATAAATGTATCTATGTATATTTAGGTCAGTACAATAATCGATATCTTTGGGAAGTGTTAATAATTAAGAAGGAAGGATATTAAATAAAATTATTATTATTTTTCTTTTTCTTTGCTTTTCCCTTTCTTTTCTTTTTTCTTTTTTTTTTTTTTTTTTTTTTGTTATCTTCAGCGTAATCGTAGCATTAACGTAAAAGTTATTTTGATGGATGAAATTTTTGTTCATATATTTTAATTTAATAAAAATAATTTTTATCATAACGAAGATGTCGGAAAATTGTTTGAATAAAATCTGTACGGTACGATAAATAATTCCGCTATATTCGATTGTACGTGTTAGAAATCTATTCTATAGTTATTGCACATAGTTCCAATTTGTCTTGAGCTAAATTAATTCTGCAAAACTAATTCTCCAATTTGTTTGTTCATAGATAAAGTTTATACTCAACAATATTACAAACGATGCAATTAATATAGATCTCTAAGTTGTGATATAGTTATAATTCCGCGTATTTCTATAAGTGTATTAATTGAGACTCGCATTGATCTCTATGAACTATAACATTTGTGATCGTTTCGTCGAATTATATGAAATAGATATCGTAACTCTTAAAAGACAATTTTTTTAGATTCGACCATTAAAATAAGCTTTGATTAGTTAATATTAAACGTTTAAACGAATGAGCAATATCTCATCTTGAAGATAAAGGTTGAATCAGATTCTTCAAATTTCTTTTCATGCATAAATTATTTTCTCAAACGAAAAAAAAATAGCATTCTTTGGCACGATTCTTTTTGAAAAATTTGCAAAAATCTTTTCGTTTGTGATGATCATCGTCGAAGATAAGACTTATGTTCACCAAAGTCGATCAAGAATTATGCTTAGAATTATAGTTTAGCTTAAGCAATGATGTTTTTTCTGAAAAAATAAGTTTCGTATAGTGGCGCCCCTTGAAAGTTGCGGTAAAAGAGACGAAGCACTTACTGCTGATTATCATATACATGCTTGGGCGGTTGTATATTGTTTCCATGAACTAGCCGATTTACCTTGTCGCTTGTGTGCAGACACTATCTCGGATTATTCGAATAATTCTAAATGCAAGCATAAACATGTTTTGTAATGCTCATACGGAAAAAGTTATGGTAACTCGTTCGATAATTTCGTCGTTTATTTTCTCACAAATAATATTTCATAAATATTTATATATCATTTTGATAAAAATCAAAACTTGTGAGTTGGTTTTTGCACTATCAACGAAATAGAACTCCAAGCGATATTATTTTCTGCGGTTTCCTCAACAGAACTAGTCTATTTTATATTATTATTACTACTACTACTACTACTACTCTACTATGATGATATATAATAATAATAATGATGATAGAAAGAAGAAATAGAAGAAGAAATATATATATACATATATATATAAATATTATATACATCATGTAAGTACATCCTACATTATATATGATGATGGTGATTTACAATAACGAAAGAAGAAAGAGTATATTTCAACCAGGAAGATAAATACGATATAACCAGTCCACACTCGCTGATGTTTCTCAAAGAACTGCCTTCCTTTACGAGAGCTTTCCATGAGTCACCTCGTGTGATGGTTTTTTGTACGAGTTGTCAACAAATCGTGTCCTCGATAATTTACACACGTGACTAACCAGATATACCCAATACTAATAGGATACAATGACGAATATAAGACGCTGTTTTTGTTTTACTTTCGTTCGTTATCACTTCTTGTTTTCCTGCCTTATAATCGTATCACTGGTTCATTATACTCGCGTTTATTTTTATTCCGTTTTTGTTTACATCACTCATTGATTTTGCGAGACTCTTAATCTGTTATGAAAAATGATTCATTGATCTAGTCAACTATGCCGAAGTCACTGTTTATTAAATAGATAAATGTAACAATAATTTATCGTTTTTCAAGTTATTCCGAAGGAGAACCTCATGTTGGCTCATTTTATTTCGGATACTTGAATAAACAGCAGGAAGGAACCAGCGAAAGAATCTTAGTAAGTAATTATAGTAAATAATTATCGTACGTATTAGAATTTCTCAAAATAAAAGAATATTTAGAAACAAGTTTTAGACTTTTCATCCGTATGCAAAAACAATTGGCAATAAAATATTCTTAAATCCTTGATTTCAAAATAATAACATATCACCATTGACTTTACTATAATAATGAAGAATGTACCTAATGTATATAATGTTTAAATATATCTTTTACATTCAATTTTTTAATTCATTACTTTTTAAATATATTATTGTTATTGTATTTTATATTATATTATTACACCATGTATTATTATTATAGCGACAATAATAATGGTAATAAAATAAACTGGACTAGTTCTACAGGGAAAACCATAAAAATAATATCATTAGGAATTCTACCTTATAATTAGTGTGAAAACAAAAACGCATGCTCTGATTTTTATTGAAATAATATATAACATAAATTCGTAATTATTATTTTTGATTTAAATAATCGACGAAATCTTATTTTTTTTCTTGTTGTAAATTTATATTATTACTAGTTAACATATGTATGAATTATATTTATTATTCTCTATGGATTTGTCGTAAAAAAAAAAAAAGAAAAAAAAATGTATACCGGTACTGCGCGAGCCCTATTTAGAACGGATTACTGCAAGACATGCTACCATCAAAGAAGAATATAAATATGAAAGACTGAAGAATATAAGCAGCCTGCTAACACGCTAATTCTTCAACCTACACTAATCTGACTCTTATGTTATGGGTGAGAAAGATATAAACTACACAGGCTTATATATCGATACGATGGGCACGTGGTGAGAATGATGTATACCCCTGTTGCGCTCCTAGTTCATAATTTGCCCACACTTGTCGCTCACGTCGCACACACGCTTCGAACGAAAGATTATGAACAGCCTTAAGGAAAAATAAAATATAGGATAGTTTCGTGCAACATGGAAAAAGAGTAGAACTGATTTTTAATTGGTCGGGTATATTCCTGTCCAGAATATTCGTCTCAAATATTTTTAAATAATTTCATGGACGATACTTTATATGTATTTTATATGTATTTTATACTTTATATGTATTTTAGGTGTTTGCATTATTTATGAGGGAAAAAATAACTATCTCTAGATCGAAGATAAACATATAAATCTTTTGACCTATAAATCTCTTGAACTATAATAAATCTCTGATCTATAATATCTCTTATATTTATCATTCGGCTTAAGAAAATTCTGTAAATCATACATAAAATGTATTCTGTAAATCATACATGAAAAGATATTTAAAAATCAGACAAAATTCTGTATCATATATTATTTATCCTACGTTTGTCCCTTGGCAGATGTCCAATGAATTTTTCAAGAGCATCCATAAATTACTCTTGTGAGAAAGTTCAACGGACTTTCAAGGGTATAGATATGCTCTTATTTACAATAATTATTAAGGACAAAATAATGACGATAAAAAAATGTAATCATAAATAAAAGTATTCGGATGTTGTTAGATGAAACAGATTTATAATTCTGTTGAAGAAAATAAAATGAACGATCGTATAAAAACAGATATCTCATATAATTGGTTCGCAACAAGAAATGAGCTAGTTTTATTTGTTATAAAAACAGAATAAATCGGCTCATGATAACTCGTGATACAATGAGAGCAACGAAATCGGTGTAACATTGAAGCTATTTCTCGTTATCGCTTAATTCGAAAAACATGTGCGAAGAAACGTGCTATCGCTACGAACCGGCAAAGAGAAATGAAAGATCGAACTTGGTAAGTGGAACGTTCCTTTGTGTTGTCGCGATCAAATTCCACGGTTACCTTCTTATCGCTCTACGTTTAAACGAGCTACATAAAATTATTTTTATATTGCGATCAATCACGATATATTGCTTGGTACAGTTCGATAATAATATTAACAATAACAATAATAATAATAATAATAATAATAATAATAATAATAATGAGAATTAATTACTATTAATAAAGCATTAAATAATAAACGTTCAATCGAGGCAATCAATAAAACAATATTTATAAGGGTAAATCACTTTTTACACGAAAATTATTAATTATAATATCAACGATAACGAAATAGGCATGTTTTATCAATAGATCTATATAATAGCGATTAATATGATTCCAAATATTGACGGAAATAAATAATTGCGACGCGAATAAATAATCTCTTAGAGATAAGAATAATCGTTGGGATAATTTTCGAAGCGTTAAGAAAATTTTAAAGAGAATGTAATATGGTACCGATAAATATCACTAATTGCAATAAATATGTCAATGTCGGTAACAGTGCGAAACGGAACTCAAGGAAACTCTAATTTCACAAAAGCTATCATTACGAGGCCACAAACAGACTTCGAAATTGCAATTGTAAGCCAGCGTGTACCTGTTGGAGGCGAGAGCTTTCTCGGTCTCTGATCCGTTGGTACGGATTGTATAGTCATCGACTCGTTGAAGTCAAATCCGAGGGCATTGCAATAGTTCCAGGCAGCGTGTTAGTTCGCCGCCATTGCGAAATAGCAGAAACGGTCTTTGGCCACTCAAAATCGCAATACCGACTCATGAACGATTCAGTACTATAGAGAGAATGAGAGAGGGAGAGAGAGAGAGAGAGAGAGAGGCTATGAGGCCTCGACTATTCTGAATATTACTACTTGCCAGATGCTGGCAAGCCTCTCTAGATTACTACGGTGCCTTTAGGTTAGTTCAACATGGCCGAACATGAAACTACAGTATGTTATCACTTTCCTAATGTTGAATTAATGCTTCATTGAACTCCATAAAATTTCTTGCGTTCCATTCAATTAATTCCCTATCTCTTTTACCCATTGCCATCTCCTAACGATCGATTGTGTCAATTATCGGAATCATTAGACAAACGACGTCTAGGTATTTTTTGTTTCTTTTATTTTTCGAGATAAATATCTATGATTTTACAAGAAATTGATTCTTTGAAATTGTCTAACGTCGATGAGAATCCTATTGATAAGAATGAGATATGATCGTTCAACAAAGAGAAAGAGAGAAAGGGAATAAGCAAATGAAAAAGAAGATAATAAAGCACTTCGATTAAAGAAAACGCAAAAGATAAATAAAAAGATAAAGAAATGGAAAGAAAAAAAAAGAATAACGTAAAGAGTAACTATAGTCGATCATTTTTCCCTCCGCCCTTCACCCTTTTTCTCTTTCTATTCGTTCGAGAGAAGGAATATCGTTGCGGAAAAGAAAAATGCCTTTATGAGAGCGACTCGTCGGCCATTAAATCAGCAAAACTCAAAGGAAGCACTCTCTACCTTTTTCCCCTTCTCCCTTTCTCCTTCTCTCCTCTTCCTCCTCTCACTCTTTACGACCCTTTCCCCGCCATTGCGGTGAAGACCGGAAGAAAGGAAAGTTCCGTGGCTAATGACGCGGTACTTTCAAAACGACTGTACTTCGTTCTTCTCTTTTATGTTTTTTTCTTTCTCCCTTCCCCCTCCCGTCCATTCCCTCTTTTCCTCTCTCTCTCTTTTTCTTCCAACTCCGACGTTGGAAGACAACGATGAAACTGGTTCATTCGTAACGACGAGCTACGTTACCAAGACTCGCGGCGTGTAGAAAGTAAAATTAATCGTCACGGTCCTCTCCGGCCATCACCGAAGGAATATATTTCTTTTAGGTTGAAAAAGTATGGTTACGGGAAAGTTTTTCGTGGATTATTCGAGTCGATAAATCGAAGGGAAAGGATGGCGACATGGGTGTCCTCCTTGATTTTTTCCCTTTTTTCCTCCTTAACATTTCGACGGAGACAAATTTTCTTGATCGCGTAATTTACACGGATCAATATTGCTGGATAAAAATGTTCTCTCTATCATTGTTATTGTAATAATTTAATGTAAACAAAAAAATTAATCAATATTCGTTAAATATTAAAATAGATTGTTGGGTGGTAAAGGGTGCAATTACGAGAATGTTTTTAGATATGTATCGGATCAGCGATGATGGTTGATTCGCATGGAAAAAGTTCCCTCGTCTCTTCCTAATCGTCAAAATTATAGACCCACTGGTCACGATGAATAGAGGGGGAGGAGGAGGGCATTAGGCTAAGATATCGTCGAAGGTCGTCAGCAAAATACCGCTCGTCGCATTCCCGCAAAATAATGAGAGAACGTGAATTCTTTTGAAGGATCTTGTGAAGCTCATAAGTAGAAGCGAGACAATAGGTATATAATGTGAATTGTAGTTATCACAGTATATTTGTCGTAGTATGATACAACCGTTGATGAGTACAAGTAACGTGTAATTAGCCTTGTTGGCTATTTCTAAGAAGTGATAATCATTAATGTAATAAGACTCGAAGGTTTGAATGTTGAGAGTTGGATGTATGTAAGGTTTGATTGCTACAATTTAGTTTGTCATGGATATCTCCATTTAAGAGGCATAGCCAGTGATATCGATAAAACTTGATTGTCTTATTAGTGAATGTGAATGCTTGGATCCGACTGTTCGTAGATTTCTTTCGTATTAATCATAAATGCATTAATGATTTAGGAAAGGGAAATGGAAAGGGAGGAATTTAAGTAAAAATTATCTTAAGGGAAAACAATATTTTTATTGCTATTCGGTGTGTCGGGATAGTTTGTTCGAAATGTTTAACTAATCTCATGTATGATCCTTTGTCCTGGTTAAACCTGTGGACCCATGGGTGACATTTGAAGAATAGGTATTTGGCTCGACACATGTTATCAAAAACTTTAGTACTTTACTAACAGTGCCTAAACTTGGACAAAGGTGATAATGTGTTTTTTATCTATTCGTTTTCTTAATGATTATCCAAGGAATTCCTAGGGACAGATATTATCCAATAGGGATATGTAACCCTTAGAAGAAAGTACTGTAGATACCTGAGGTTGCACACGTGTGTCGACATACATTTAGGAGATAGTACTGTAAATATCTGAGATTGCACATGTGTGCGTCAACACACATGTATTAACCCTAGTTGTACACACCTCAAAATAATTTCTAGTTGTGCACTACACCATAGGCATTTTGAACAGCTGTGTCATTTATACAGAATGGAATAATTTTTATTAAAAAAAAACTCTGTATACTCTTTGAAGTCTCGGAAATAATAATCAGTTGGTTTGAAAACACATTTCCAATTCTGTCATTATAAAAAAAAAAAAAAAAAAAAAAAAAATATCATGAATCATGCAATGCGTAAATTGTTTTAACTGAACTCAAAGTTGGTCCGGGGTATCTTATAACCCAATAGGCACTAGGGTTAGACTAGGGTTAAAAGTCAATCGATCAGTATCAGCGACGGTATAAAAAATCAAACCCATTGATTCTTCCAACCTAGAACACGTTATTCTAATTTGTATTCTTTCTGAATGAACATTCAAACGTTTACAATTAAATATTC
This sequence comes from Vespa crabro, assembly GCF_910589235.1. Lineage (NCBI taxonomy): Eukaryota > Metazoa > Arthropoda > Insecta > Hymenoptera > Vespidae > Vespa > Vespa crabro. The sequence continues at coordinate 351,566 of NC_060958.1, forward strand.
AATATTCTGAATAAGATATGTCAAAACGAATTTTGATAAAGTGTCATTATTTTTGTGACATGTGTTAATTTTTCTTTTTATTTTTTGTTCTCCCGTCATGTACTGTGCAAAATTGAAAAGAAAGTCCAGCTGAAGGAATCAGATCCTAATTAATCAGAATGAAAAGAAACTAATTCTTTCATCACACGTATTTTCGATTCTATTGCGTTATTTACGAAGACAATTGTTAATTGGACAATAAATAAGACGTATCGAAAATAAAGGAAACGGAACGAACGATGAATGAATTGAATATCATACCATTGTGACGTAGTCATAGATCGTTCAAAGATTTAATTGCTGATTGAATTTGATTTAATTGTCCTCCGCAAGATTTCTTTTCAATTTCGTGTACAATTTAGGATATTTAAAAATGAAAAAGAAAAAAAGATAGCAAAAGATTATATAATGTGTAAATGAATATGATCGTTTACCTGGAAATCGAACTTCTCAAATTCTCGCTGTGCGTCGATGTCAGCGTGTCGTGATTCCGTGACAGGACAAGTGGCCAATGATATCCTAGAATCTGGTACTTCGCTGTAATCCGGTGTGATAGATGTCAAGCTTCGATCGTATCGAAGTTCCTCGTTTAAAATGGCCGCCGACGAGGCGGTGGACGGTGCTTGGGCCTGATTCACGTAATAAAGACAGAGAAGGAGAGATAGTACGACAACGCATAAGACGAATAAACGTCCAGAACCTCGACGTAAGATTTTATACATCTTGTCGAATTTTCTTCTTCTTCTCTCTCCTTTTCTTCCTTCTTCTTCTTCTTCTTCCTCTTTTTTTTCTTCTTCTTCCTCTTCTTCTTCCTCTTCCTCTTCCACTTTTTTCTCGTTTCTTCGTTTCTCTTTCACTTCAATATTCACCTTTCGCCCATCGAACGAACTCCTTGTCTCGCGTCGATTGGTATGAACCTCGACTCCTCGACTACTCTCGTAACGTCGTCCGTCGACTTCATGGGACACGCTTGCCGTGTAAACGCAGCAATCTGTAAAAAAAAAAAATCGAATAATCATTTAAGATAATGGAAAATAAATGAAAGAAGCAATTTAATAGTTACCTATGAAAACAAATTGACATTATATTGAAATATCAAATCGATGATCTATCTCCGAACAAAATACTCGCGTATAATAAACAACAATATTTCACAAAAATCATTCACTTGTTCCTAGTTTACATTAAAACCTTCGAATTATTAATTTCTTTTTTATATATATATATATATATATACAAATTTTTGTACAGTCTATACACGTATATCCTACTTCTTACATATTCTACGCCATATTTCCTTATCTATATAATTTATAAATCGTATTAACCATTTACAATTTTTACTCGTTATATACACGTTATGTTTAGTTACAATTAATCATAAGTTCATAACTTTTCACAATGCTCATTGATCAACGTTCATTTCCTTATTAATGTACTCAACGTCGCTTTGTCTTCAATCCGTTCTATATATATATATGTGTGTGTGTGTGTATATATTATATGTAATACTCGGAATACGTCCATAAAACATGCAAACGTGACCGTCACTGCGATAGTTAGTATAATGTTCATACTTTTATCGACTATAATTTCCTACAACGTATCGACCGACAAATAGAGAGTTGCAAAAAAAAAAAAAAAAAAAGAACAAGGAAGGAAAAAAAAAATAAAAAAAAAAAATACAAAAAAAAAAAAGAAAAGAAAAGAGGAAAAAGAGGAAGTAGTAAAGTTTTTCCTACTTGAGTTTTCTACGTTCTAGTTTTATTCCCGACGATAACCTTCGGAGATAATATAATTCGATCGTCTATTTCGGTGTTCATTCACGAAAGTCCCGATTCTATCTTTCTCTTTCTTATAAGCATAGGTACGATATACAGGTACGTCTGTTTATATGTATGTATGTGTGAGAGAAAAAGAGAGAGAGAAAGAAGAGAGAAAGAAGAGAGAAAGATCGATTGCTCGTAAATCCTCTACGTCATTCTCTCTTCGCTAGTGTTTTACCTCGAAGGTTGGCCAGATATAACAGGAAAGACAAGGTCGTGCCAACGGACGACCTTCTCTTTCTTTCTCTCTCTTTCTCTCTCTATCTCTGTCTTTCCTTATCCACCTCCCACCCACACCTCTTTATCTTTTTCTTTCTTTCTATTTCTCGAATGTTCGCGAGTTCTCATGTCACGAAGTACTCCTTTCCGCTTTTTCAAGAATTTAAGTGGGTCGCGAGCAGGCGCTTTCACATTCGTACTTCGATCCACTAACTTTGACCTTTCGCCTATTTCTTCTACTCTCTCTCTCTCTCTCTCTCTCTCTTTCTCCCTTTCTCATCTTTATTCCGTTAAACTCGAACAGTTTGCGTTTTATTATTATTCTTTCAAGTTCACTATAATTAAGTAGAAGTATAACGATTTCGAATCTTTCGAAATATCCTTTACGAATCGTAATTCGAATTTCTCTTTGAATAATTATTAATATAGGATGGTTTTTAAAGGATTCGTATGATCGTGTCAAAGATCAAACGCCTTTTTTAATTATTACTTTATACATATACATACATATATATATATATATATATATATATATATATATATATATATATATATATCTAGGATATATTTTATAACGATAGAACGAGTCTAAATTCTTAATTAATAAACGATCGTGATCTATAAAAGAGTTCATAAATCAATTAAAGAATTTTTACGATCTGTATTTTTACGGAATTTAAATTTACGTCTTATATGATGTATGTCATAAATTAATAAAGAAATACGATCATTTATAGCGTTTAATAAAAGTGCAAGTGATTAATGAAATGGTTTTGCATAAACGGATATTTGATTTTCTTTTTTTCTAAGAACTTTGAAAAGAAAAAGTTATAGAAATATTTTAATTCCTTTGAAATTATTCTTTTACTTTTTTATTTTTCAGTAACAAATATATATACGTCTATAAATAGTTTGAGTTATTATAGAAAATATTTTCACAGTGTTAACCATTGTTCCTACGATCGCGATAAACTTAAACGAAGTCGAATCGTGTTCGTTATACGAGAGAAGAAGTGATTGTTTGATTGTGGCAAAGAAGAGGGGTGGAGGATGGAGAACAACATCTAGTATGAATTATGAACGGGTGCAGTGTGTGTAGCTTGATTAAACGTCCGCGAAAATTATGACTGACCGTTTTGACGTGAAGTCGCTGAACATCAAACGCTTAATCGATATCCCTATAACTCCTGCTATAGTATACACATACACACACACACACACATACAATCTCTCTTTCTCTCTCTCGCTCACGATAATAACAGAGAGAGGAAATTTATTCGATGAATCAAAATTGTTTGTCCGAATTTTGCGATTTGATTAAAAGCGATGGAGCGTAGGTTCGTAGCTATTTTGAATTCGTTATAAAAAAGAAAAAAAGGAAAAAAAAAAGAAAAAAAAGAAGTATTTGAAAAAATACAATAAGAATGGAAATATTTGGGAAATATAATAAAAAATAGTTAGATAATAGAAATATTTGAAATAAAATGTGTGATATGTATGTTTAAAGAGTCACGACATAAAAAAAAAAACAAAAAAAAAAAAAAAGAAAAGAAAATAAGCCTGCATAAAAGAGCGTACGCTTATTTAAGAATTTATTTTTCTTATTTATTTATTTATTTATTTATTCTTTTTTTTTTTCTCTCTTTTTTTTCTGCCGACGCAAAGTTGCTGGTTTTCACTTAGCCGCCTTTATAACTTGGCAATATATCATGTCACGTTTCTTATAATACCACACTAATTACCGAGCGCTTTGTATTTCGAACAAACTTGAACAATATCGTCTTTACATCTCTCCTTAATACTCTCATTATATTTTTTTGTTTCAGTTTCGAGAATGAAATCCAAAAAATAAAAGCCGTGAGAAAATTAATTCGCTGTTTCGCTCTTGCAATTGAATTTTTCAATTTTCTAGTTATCTTTTTCTTTTTTCTTTCTTTAGAAAGAAGCCTTTAATCGAAATTTTCTTTTTTCTTTTTTTTTTTTTTTCTAAAGACTGAGCTGAGAAATATGCAAGTCCTATTAAAATTATTAAAAAAAGAAAAAAGGATAAAAAAATATTTGGAGTCAGGATATCTTCGTAGATGAACGTACAATAAAAGAAATTACGAAATATGATCTATCATTAACGAGATTAAGAATTGAAAATAGATATAGTTCAAAGTTCATATGCGCGATCGTATAGGAAAACGCGTCATTTAAAGAACCTTTATCGATTATATGCATTACCTATAACCTATTCATCTACCTTTCCTACAGCTTTCTATTCATCGAACGATTCGAAATTTCCTTTCCCAGGATCGCTTAAGGGGATGTTTCGTTCTAAAACTTTTGAAATATCGATTTTCTACTTCTTTTTTTTTTTAAGTTTTTTACTTCCTTCATACCCGAAGAAAATATTACCACACATGTTGAAATTTGTCGATTGAAAATGAAATAATGAATTATAATATCTCTTCTTTCCCTTTTTTGTCTTTTTTTTTTTTTTTCTTTTCGAAGTCATCGTCGGTTTCAACGAGTTTGATTTACGAAAAATCAATGTTTTATATTTCGTTCAAAAAAATTTATTTATTTATTTTTTTTATTTCTTTACATTACACTGAATCAATATTATGGGGAGGTTACAATTTTGAACTGTAAAAAAATCGATTTTTCTTTCTTTTCTTTTTTTTTTTTTTTCTTTAGATTTTTCACTTCTTTGATGTGTCCAAAATATACAGTTGAAAAGAAATTTTGGAAATTCTATAAATTATCAAAGTTCCTTAACCATAAGCTGCTACATTTCTACTTTCCTTACATTATAGCACGTATTTCTTCATCTGCAGTAATGACTCTGAACGCATATTTCCTCAAATATAATTTTACAAATTGATGAAACAAATATCCCAAGGATTAATTGATTTATATAAATCAATCTTCTTTTTTTTTCAATTAAAGAATATATATTTTCGCGGAGAGTGAAAAATGAATAATATATTCAGTTTTGCCAAATTTTATTTAGGGAATGAAATTTATTAATAAATTCATTAATATATTTAATATGTTTCAAATGAATTCCATTAATTTAGAAAGAAAAATAGCAAAAATATGCAAAGATTGAAATGATAGAAAAAATGCTTTTATCTTTTTTACTTTTGTTATAGATTCACTTCGTCGGAAATTTCATGCAGCTTAAAAATATGTTTGATTTGTTTTATTTCAAAATTAAATCGCATATAGCTATAAGTCCCATCGTTCAATAAAAATTTGTCGAGCATAATTATTCAAAACGGCACGTTGTCAACATTTAATGCTTTCGATGTATCAATTAAAGAGAGAAAAAAAAAAAGAAAAAGAAAAAGAAAAAAGAAGAAGAAAAATTTATATGTTGAAAATATAATGTGTAATAAGATATTGAATTGTATATTTAGTTGTAGAAAGAAAATTTCAAAAAAAAAGAAAAAAAAAAAAAAGAAAAAAAAACCTTTTTTTCTACAATGCTAGACTGAAACCTACCCTTAATCATCGCTTGTCACTGTTTTATCGTTCACGATTTCGTATGCAACCTATCTACGACATACATATATACTGTATATATTGTACTGTATATATACAATAGGTTCAATAAGATAAAATAGGTAAACAATAGAAAAAGGAACAAATCGCTTAATAAAAGAAGAATAAAAAAAAGTTTATTTATATTCACCTGAAAAATCGCTCGTTTCGCCAATAAATTCAATCCGGTTGGGTTTGGTGTCCGGACGAAATTGATTTTCGATGTGTAATTATCCCTTTCCTCTTGAGTATAGAAAGAAATAAAAAGGAAGTTGAGATGGATGAGGATGAAAGAAGGAAGAGAACAAAGCGATGTAACAACGAAGAGGGCAGTATCGATGGATGCTCTCGTCAGGTTTCTTTTAGGTGAGGAGAGCAACGATTCAGCAAAGCTGAGCCTTCTGTTCTTGACGCAGCTCTTTTGTTCAACGACGATAGTGACGACGATGGTGACGACGTCGACGTCGATGACGATGACGGTGACGATGACGATGAAAGACGATGGAGTCGAGGGTGCTTTATAGGGGCTCACTCGATAGGCTCGCCCTCCTCTCAATAAAGATGAAAGAGGAAATATGAATGGAGGGTAAAAAGAGAATGTGCTTCTATGCCATTAATGGACAACCAGGCATTAGACGAAATTCATTCCATTAATTTCTTTTTCACTTTTTATCCTTCCAAACGATGATCGTACACAACTTCTCACGTTTTGAATTTCCCAATAATCAAAACTTGAGAGTACCTAAAAGAGAAAGATTATTTATGTTATTATAATTTTACAAAATAATTAATGAAAATAAAGTTTCATAAGATATTTTATATTGAAACTTTTAAAAGTGTCATCTTCCTTTGATTCGAAGATACGTCAAACGAGTTTTGCAAATTTATGTTAACATTCGTTCGTATAAATTATTATTTTAAGTGGAATTAATATGAAGTATGCAAAAGATCATATATTGAAATGATGTAGCCACAAAAAAGAAATAGAAAACGTAACAATTAAACTTATGAATACTTTCGAAAGAAAATAATAAGTTATTTCATAATCTATTTTAACATGAGATTCTATAAATTATTAGATATTAGCAATAGAAATTAATGAAGAAATTTTTAATTTACAATTACGCCATTTTCATTGATTATTTCCACGAGCATTAATGTATTAGCAATGCGAATGCATTTGATTTCATTCTAATTTACGCTTGACAATTCAAATGCACCCATCCATCCCCCCTTCCCTCTCACCATTCTCACTCTCAGTCTTCTCGTCGAATTAGCCGAGAGAAATAAATTCACACGTTTGGCCACGTAAGCGAATGTTTGCATCTGATAACGGCGATTCCCTCGATTAACCTCGAATTAAACGATCGTTCGTTAGGTTACTGTTTGTTGAAATCTATATTTTGCGAGAATCCAGGCACACCATTGTTTGAACTTTATAATTATTTCGCTGATAATGGAGAATATAATCGTCATACACCCCAGTTAGTGAGCATACACACGTGAACATTATTTTGTAAATGTTAAAGTCTGTATACTTATATATATATATATATATATATTTATTTATTTATTTATATAAATACACCAAGGTGTATGTGTTTATATTAATCGATGAAAATAACGATAGACAATGACAAAGATGATTTTCATTTATGAATATCTGATCTCTCGATGGAAAGTTTATTGGTGCAATTAAAAGTACTCCATCGATCGTAATTAAAAGCATGAATAGCTATCTTCATTCAATCAACGACCATTCCTCTTCTCTCTCTCTCTCTCTCTCTCTCTCTCTCTTTCTCTCTCTTTCTTCTTTCTCGTAACAGTTCAAAAAAAGGATAAAAAATTGAAGAGGGAAGGTAAATGAAGAAACCATATTACACAGAATGAAACAAATGTTTTAAATTATTAGCGTAATAATTTTGTCATTTAAAAATAAAAATTGTATATATTAAATGAAGATCATTGAACGACGATATAGATTTATTAGAAATTGTGAATAGAACGTTTTAAACGTGATAAATCATATTAATAAAATTTTGTCATTTATACGATAAAAATTGTTATATATTAAACGAAAATCATTGAACGACGACATAGATTTATTAGAAAACTTAGACGAAACATTCTCCATGCGAATATCACGTTAATAAAATAAATTCTTATATGAAAGAATTTTAATTAAAATTATTCATAATTAGAGATACATATTTTAGATAAGAATTATCATTAGTACCGTTAAGAAAACCAACGTAGGATGGACGATTTTTATGATGAAAATTTGATCGTCGCAATTAAAACGGCACGTATCCTCTCTTCAACAATCCTTTCTTATCCTCGATCGCTTTGAAAAGATAAGAGACGAAAGAGATGGTACTTTTAAAGGGTGGTTTCACGGAACGGTAATAGCGATAGGCGAGAAGGGAAAGTTCGTTGAAGGGTGCGAAGAGAGTCTGTAAAACGAGTTGGAGAGACAAAGAGAGGTATTAAAATGAAGAAAAAAAAAAAAAAAACACACAAAAGAGAAAAGAAAAAGAAGAATAAAAATGAAAAAAAGAAAAGAAGAAAGAAAAAGAAAGAAGAAGAAGAGAAAAAAGTAAAAGAAAAAAAAATAGAAATATTCACGAGAAAGGACGAGAGAAATATCTCGCGTATAGGGATGAGACAGGGCTGGTGAAACGAAAAGAGAAAGAAGAGAAATAGACAGAGGGAGAGAGAGAGAGAGAGAGAGAGAGAGAAAGGGTGGCCCTTTTCCGGACGGAAACGCCGTGGAAACTTTGAACGAAGCTCGTACGTGGCAGTCGAGCCGATGTAAACCCGATTTTCCAGTAGGCGCCGGAGAGTTTTAAAGAGCTTAGAGCTCGTTTTTAGTCTCTACGAGAAAGGGAGACAGATAAAAAGAAGAAAAAAAAGAGAGAGCGAGAGAGAGAGAAAAGGAGATACAGATAGAACGAATCGAAGGTAGAAGAGTAGCTAAGCTACTCGACGTTTTTATTTCGTCTTACTCTTTGTCCGCGTCTCTTTCTCTTTTTTTTTCTCTCTCTATCTTTCTCTATCTCTATCTGTCTCCTAGCTACCATTTTTCTCTTTTGTCACGTCAGAGAAACGGGTTTAAATCGCCCGCGCTTTTCTACTGTACACTATTTTCGCCGTAAGCGCAAAATTTTTCCATTCGCCCTCTCGGGTTTTCCTCTTTTATACGTTTCTATTCGTCGTGTTTGAAATTATTACCAACGCCGAGTCGCGTATTTCTTTCTTTCTATTATTTTTTGTCAGGACTTTTCTCTCTCTCTCTCTCTCTCTCTCTCTCTCTCTCGTCATTCCGATATCCACGCTCGTCTGATTCAGATATAAAAAGAAATAAAAAACAAAAATCTAGTGTATTAGATATCCTCTCTCTGTAAAGAATTCGATGGATCATAAAAGATATTTGAATAACTTTTATAATTCATTATTTCTTTCAGTCTTAAGCGACTTTAATTATTGAACTTAAGAATTTCATTTTAATATACTTTTTTTTTTTTTTGTGAATTATAAAAAACAATTAGGAGATATGTACGTATGTATATATGTACATATACATATATGTGTATATTTATATTAGTATATTTATTTTTTTTCTAAGTTTATATACATATATATGTATACATATATATACAAACGTTGCACAGAAGACACAAAGATATGTTTGTTTAAATTTTAATTCCAATTGATGAAACAAGAGATGTTCTTGTAAATAAATAAACGTTTTAACGTAGACATATACATAGGAATATAACGTACTGGGATAAAAATTCGAAAGCCACCAAAATCGGAGATACGAAATATTGTTTTTCGTTTTATTGGGAATATTTAGTCTCATGCGTATCGTATGAGAGAAAGGGAGAGAACGAGAAAAACAGAGACAGAGAGAGAGAGAGAGAGATAGAGAGAGAGAGAGAGAGAAATAGAGAGATAGAAAGAGATAGAGAGAGAGAGACGAACAGATGGACAGACGAACAAACCAGACAGACATACAGAGCCAGTTTTGGATAGGTATTTTAGTACTCTCTCGTTATAAACTCCAAATTAATTTCCTAACCGTATGTGTGAATATATTTTTTTTTTACTACTATATATACATATATATATATATATATATATATATATATATATATATATAGTTCGTTGTTCCCAAATCTCTCCTTCAATAATTTTATCAATCTTGACGATGGCGAATTGAAACGCTAAATTAGAAAACTACATACGTATTCCCGGCAAATTTGTTAATTCACTTATAACCATTGTTAAATTGTTTTTTTATCGAATATATTTGTCTAATTCAATATTAAAAATCAAATATTTTGATAAAAAATGAGGAATTTAATATCGTCAAAAAAAATTCGTTTCATTTTTTTTTACAATAAATAAATTCTCTTTTTATCCTCGCTTTTTGTATCTATCATATATAATATAAAGAAAAAAAGCAATTTAATCTTCGTAAACGTTGTGTCATCTCATTCATTTAAATTGTTTCAGTGTCATTAGTGTGTAATATCAAAGTCTTTACGGGACGACATTCTCCCCTTATATATTCAAAACTCTTCTCTTTAACCAACCAACTTTTCTCAACATCTCGAATCTCTGCCAAAAAAAACATGAACGCTAATACCAAAAGTTCAATGAAGTAGTTTGCTGTAAGAAGAAGAGCAATTACCTGTAGCACATTTATGTGTCGGTGTAATGTGATGGATTCTAGACCAAAAGCAAAAAAAAAAAAAAAAAAAAAGAGAAGAAAATATATATATAAAAAAGAAAAAAAAAAAGAACGATCTTAAAAAGAAGAGAAAATACACGACTTTCTTTCTCCGGTAATAATTCAGTATCCCTTCAGAAACACTGTCTCATCGATCGTAAAATCTTCTCGAAATTTTCGAAAATTTATACCCATAGATAAAACGAAAAATTATTTTTTAATATTCAGTACGAACGTGAAGTGAATAGAGATACACAAAAAATATACACACGCACTTTACGCACTATAAGATATATACACATATACATGTGTGTGTGTGTGTGTGTGTGTGCGAAAGAAAAGAAAAAAGAAAAAGGGAAAAAAAAAACAAAGAAAAAAAATGACCAACTCAATTCATTCTCGATATAATAATATCGAGGACAACAACGTACGATTTATTAGAAATTTTTCACTAAAACGTGAAAAATGTTATAAAGAAAAATGGACGTGACGATGTTAATTTTCCAAAGAGACAAAACATGTAAATTATTTGTTTAATGATTAATTTGAATTTTTACGAGACTATTAAAGTGTAATAAGAAACTTTATAGGACACGTACGCGACCGAACGCGATGGCGAAACGCGCCGTACTATTCGCGTCATGACTCGAGAGGAATGGTTTTGACACGCCGCCGGCTATATCAGCTTTTTCAACGACGCAAGGAAAGATACAGAGAATGGCAGGGCGCATGTGCCGATATATAATCCGCCGCCACCGAACCGCGCGCCACCAAGATGATCCCGTTGTCTTTTACGTGCACGTGGACATTCGATAAATACGTCTTAGAGACGTTTTTTTTGTTCTTTTTTTTTTTTTGGTTTTTGTAAATCCATCAAAATGAAAAAAAAACAATAACAAAATATTGAAAAATTTGTCAAAAATGTTGCAAAATTAATCCGACCGATGTCAAATCGATTTGAAAGGTGTTGAGACAAACTACTAATTAAATATCATGATGGAGTAAAAATAATTTGCAATATACATTAATATATACGTAAGAATATTGTCCGAGTTTTAATTTGATATCAGTTTCTAAGTTAATCTTAAGACTTTGTTTGTTTGTATTTTTCTTTTTCTTTTTTTTTTTTTTGTTTTTTTACGAATTTTATTTTTGTTTCTTATGAATTCGTATGTTATTGAAAATAGCTTTCAAAAAAATTAATGAACAATCGTTCATTTTAAAATTCGTCCTCTATATTACTTATCGCTTCATAAAGCAAAAATATCCAAGTGTCGGAATTTTACTTTGAGCCATTGGATGTATTTCGCGATTTTAAAAAATTGAGATAAAAAAATATTGGCAACAGAAATAAACTTGCTTGGGATGGGGGAAAAAAGAAAGAAGAAAAAAACAAGACAAATGAAATAGTAAACACGACTCCCATTCGCAGAAATATTTTTTATTTGTGAAATCGTGAATAATATTCGGGTTACTTTTTCAATATATCATGGAAACTTTCGATGGAGATTAAAAAATGTTCTGCAAATTACATTCAATATTTTTTTTCATTTTTTTTTCTCCTTTTATTTTATACATGAAATGTATATAAAAGCCGATGGGTTTAAACGTTGCGTTTAAAATATACCGACGAGCATAGATTTCACTCGAATAATCGTAGATATAAAAATTTATTTAATTTGTTAATAATCGTCCATATTACATTTCCAGTTCCTTTGTTCGTTTCTCGAGATAAATCCAACGTAAATAAATCCGATTCGAACAAATGTTATCTCCTTTTACTTTTTTTTTTTTTTGGTTTTTCTTCTTTTTTTTCTCTCTCTCTCTTTAAATTAATTTTCTCTCCCCATTTATAACTATATAATTATCACTCAATATTCTTTCGATTAAACGATATACTATCGCAATTTTTTTTTTTTTTTATAGTCAACATTAAGTGCACCACAGATCGATTTTATATGGAAAAAATCGAAACCTTGTTGGCAAAAAAATTGAAAAAAAAAAAAAAAAATTAAAAAAAAAATATATATATATATAGTTATTATATCTAATATTTGATTTATTATTTCTTTTTTCGGTCAATTTTCCATCTTTTATAGATCGTAGTTAAGGAATTGGAAGACGAAAGTGGAATGAGGAGGGTTAATTTCGCATGGGCAATCGATCCATGTAAATACTCTGTGATCGGAATCGGTGTTCCAGTGCGAAAGCTCACGAGCTTTCCAATTTCGAGGAACACGAACTCGGTCAGGGAAGCTGTCGTTGGACAGGATCGGCTCAGGTTCGAACTTGATCGAACGGCAATTACCTTGATTGAAAGGCTAACACGAGTGTCTCTTCCCTATGCTACGAATCGAGAATCTAAAATTCAAAGATAGAAAGAGAGTTTCTCTTCGTTATTCGAATATCACGACGAATTTCATACACGTCATTCCCTAAAGTGGATTATTCGTTTTAGTATTTTTCCTTTTCTCAACAATAAAATCTCGATCAAAGAACGACAAATCATTAAATTTATTTAGAATCGTAATTGGAACAATCGTGGTTAAATTAATCTCGCGATATCAATGCGTGTAAGCGATCGATGAAGATCAATGATCTTCAATAATAAAAATCAAGTTGAATTTCTATCCTGTATCATTGAACGATTCAAACTCGAGTTTTTAATAAAAAAAAAAAAAAAAAAAAAAAAAGAAGAAGAAAAAAGTAAAAAAAGAAAATGTTAAAAGATTTTTCGAAAGATCCTCACGAAAGAAAGTAATAAAAATTTCAATGAAAATGGATAGATCTTTATCGGGCAAATGTCTTTACTTATTTAGAAGGGATTAGTTTGTAGTTACTTTTTTATTGCTTCTCTATCGAGATAGTAGAGTATAAATGGAAAGGTAGTAGATATTAGCAGAGCCTATTTCACCGAAATCTTCTTTCCGATTCAATGCGGTTTAACGAGGGGAGAGGAGAAATAAAATAAAAGAAAAAAAAAAAAAGAATGGTGAAATGAGAAGAAGAAAGAGAAAAAAAGAAAAAGAGTGAGAGAGAGAGAGAGAGAGAGAGAGAGAGAGAGAGAGAGAGAGAGAGGTGTAGTTTACTCTGGTTCTGGAAATTGCATTTCCGGATAATTGGACGGCGAATGTTTATGCGCATGAAATTACATTCGAACGGATTTCCCGAACTGTCGAGGCGTTATTATTTCATTCTTATTATTTAAACGTTCTCACGGCGATTAATTAATTCAAAACGAAAACGATTGAAAATTTCTCAAGGGAGCGGAGGGGGAGGCGGGATGAGAAACAGTATAAGAGCGATAGTAATGAAAATTTCAACCGAGCAATTGCATTAAGTGAAATTCGTGCATGCAATGGACAAATTTAAAAATGATATTCTTTCCTTTTCCTTTTAACTTTATTTATTTATTTTTCAATCGAACGAAACAAACAAAGAACGTTGATTCGTTCGAAGATATTCTTTTTATTTCTTTTCTTTTAGCCAAGTTATCGACTCCGATAAGATCCCAGACAATATCACGAGAATAGAAATTATATATCATCGTCCAAGGCTAACAGTAATAATAATTGGTCTTCTCGATGAGATACAAAGCAACATGGCGAACGCGTAATGTATACGTGAATTACGTCGATAATTTGCCTCCTCGTGCTATAATCCTGTGCACTCGTCAATAACATATATTTACGATCCTCGATTTGTACTCGTGGCACGGTATTCACACAAATATCCGTTTGATTGCCTCCGTCACTTCTAACTTAATGACGCGTAAATGTGTACTCTAACATATATATATATATATATATACATACATACACACCCACGCACACAAAGACAGTCTCTCTCTCTTTCTCTCTTCTTTTATCCACCTATCTCACCCCGCCATGATTCTCATCATTTGTTGAGCTTATTTTCCTCTTTTCTTTTTTTTTCTTTCTTTCCTTTTCTCTCTCTCTCTCTCTCTCTCTCTCTCTCTTTCTCTTCCTCTTCTCCCTTTCTTCTTTCTACTGCCAATCTTTGATTAGGTTTAACGAGGACGTTGGAAATTATAAGCATTAAGACCACTTAATCTGCGCTACGTAGATAGTAAGCCTCTACGTTGTAATCGACGAAGAACCAACTTACTATAAGCTGATGTTCGCTTTTACAAGATCTCTCGACGGTTCTTCGAATATTCTTTTTCTTTTTCCTTTTTCTTTTCACTTTTCTTTCTTCTTCTTCTTCTTCTTCGTCTTCTTCTTCTTCTCATTTTCGATATTTATTGATTTCTTAAGTCTTTGTCGAGAAACGAAAGAAAAGAAAAAGAAAAGGAAAAAAAATGTGCTTACGAAGATTGCACGGTTCAAAACAGAGGACCTTTGAACCATCAATCTATCGGCTACTAAAATTGCAATATTGAGATATTGGGAGAAACAATTCATCCGCGTACAGTTTACCTAATTAAATTGAATCGTATCGTTCTGGTCTTCGATGAAAAAACAAAAAAAAAAGAAGAAGAAGAAAAAAAGAAAAAAGGGAAAATAAAAACCAATCGAATTCGTTCTTCGTCGATTATAAAAAAAAAAAAAAAAAAAGAAAGAAAAAAAACGTAAGAAAATTAAAACACGTAAATTTCTCTTCTTAAAATTAATCGATTTTTTGATTTTCAAATAGATCTCATAGCGAAGACTATGTTAGGGCATCGTCGTAGGTACGATAATCACGTATCCACAATTTTCAATCAGTACAAGTCGAAAAGTATCGATCGACGAGTGTTAATTTCAAAATTACAAAAGCTATAGAAAATTACATTATTGGCGCACGGCTACGAAATTATATAGGAGGGAAGAATCGATAATCGATAGATAGATAGATAGATCGAATGATCGATCGATCGATCTAGTCTTATCTTTCATTTTTACATGATCGTTAATAACTCTTCGCTACGGGTGTACCGAGTTCACTCGACAATAAAGCGTATAATTTCAAATCCAACCTGCCCTCCTCCTCTTTCCTCTTACTAAGCGATATTTGCATCGTATAAATTATATGCCACCGGTTATAGATTAGCCATGGATACATTATAATTAGGTATAGTTATGGTTAAGCCTGCTACTGTATCCACATGACTGATAATTTATATCTTTCTTTCTCTTTCTCTCTTTTTATTCTTTTCTCCTTGTTAATCGAATTAACAAAATAATATCGTTTCTTTTATCGCTATTATCATATTTCTATCATTCTTTCTATCTTATTCATTATGATTATATATATATATATATATATATATATATATATATATATATCTGGTATATAATTATGTACGGCTGATTCTCTATGTTGTTGAATCGGGTTTCGACGTGTTTACGATAAACATGTTTGAGTTTGTCACCCTTTGGCTCCTGCTAATTACGTTTGTAGAAACAGAGAGAGAGAGAGAGAGAGGTTGAGACAAAGAGACAAAGGGAGAGAGAGAGAGAGAGAGAGAGAGAACAAAACAATGAAATAAAATAATAGTTAAAATAATTAATAAGTACCATAGAAGTATTAATTAATTATAAATTGAGAATTCGTTATATATTATATAATATAAGTAGTATATAGTTCTATATAATCACGGATATATATATATATGTAAAGATTTTTATATAGCAAACATACTCGTTATACTCGATGTATGTATGCGTATTTTTATTTGAATACATTAATCGTGTTCTATCATTTTCAATTATTAAAAGAGAGAAAGATGAATGATACGAGAAATTGTATTTAGAAAAAGACATCTGACTCTTTTATATAAAAACAAAAAAAAAGCTATATTTATTATATTTCGTACGTACTGTAGATGTGTGCAAAGACTTGTGTCTGTGTGTGAATACATTAATCGTGTTCTATCATTTTAAACTGCTAAAAAAAAAAGAAAAAGATGATAGGAGAAATTGTTTCTAGAAAAGGACATCTGGCTCTTTTCACTTTGTTTTCCAGTCCGTAGGGATATCGAAAAGGGACTATCCTCTCTCTCTCTCTCTCTCCCTCTCCCTCTCTCTCTCTCTCTCTCTCTTTGTCCCTGGCTGATTTGGTTTTCAGTCGCGAGTCTACGAAGGGAGAAACGTTGAGAGGATCGAGGTAGGAGAAGGTAATTCGTTTGAAGTTCGAGCGGTGTTTGCGATGGAGGATTCTTTTTTCTTTTTCTTTTCCTTTTTTTTTTTCAGCGGCTCACCCTGAGGGCGAGGCCGCCTTTCAGGGCGTCGACGACGACAGGCTAATATCCGGCGTCTGACGCGAAAATCCCTCCTTTCTGTCGACGCCTCCTTCTCCCTCTCTCTTTCTCTCTTTTTCTATTTCTCTCTCTCTCTCTCTCTCTCTCTCTCTCTTTCTCTTTCTCTTTCTGTGTCTGTCGTCTGTCTGTCTGTCTACATCCGTCTCTCTTCCTTTCCATGCCGAAACAAAAAGTTGATTTTGAATGAAAAAGTTTGGACACGTGCGCTTTTTGAAAAAGGGAGGAAACTTTTTCTTTCGATACTCGAAATTCGAATGGGAAAAAAGTTATCGCAGAGAAATTCGTCGATTAAAATAAAATAATGAATTTTCTAATAATATCCTTCTTCCCTTTTTTTCTCCTCTTTTATTTATTCATTTATTTCTATTCCCTTGTCTTTTACTATTGTTGAAAGATTTCTCGCTTCGTCAGAAATTTCGTGGTGTTAAAAAATATGCTCGATTTATTTTCCATTCGAAATTACAATCGTACAAAAAGAACTTTTTTCAATATAATTATTAAAAACAGCCACGGATGCTTTCAATATTTTAATTAAAAAAAAAAAAAAAAAGAAAAAAAAAGCCTACGACTAAGATACCTAAATTATTAATTTAATAATTTAACATATAATAAGATATTATTGTCATCTTGTATATTTTGTTACAAAAAAAAAAAAAAAAAAAGAAAAAGAAAAAGAAAAAAGAAAGAGAAAAGGAAAATTGTAAAAGATAATCTTTTTTCTATGATCAAAATGATTTCATGATTTCAACAGATATCGTTTGGTTACAATTTACAACGTAGTAGAAACGTTTCTTCGAGCGAGCCAAACACGACACAAATATAACGATCATACAATCATTCGAGATATTAGCGTGACGGAGTAGACAGTTCGTTTGATTTCTTGACACCCCGTAGTATATATGAAGAGAGAACGAAAGGGGTCCAGGAGGAGGGTAGGCAGGGGGAGGGGCGGGTATCACACACGAGGCAACTCGTATACGACTTCGTAAGTATGCAGGAAGCGCTTGTTGTCTTCGTTACAACATGATTGTGAATAGAATATGATTCTCCCTCTTGAGTTCTTAACTCTTGAGTTAGTTCGTACGTCCGTACTTATTCACGAAAAAGATCCGAAATAATCAAGACAATAAATTGTTCCATTTCATCTGTAGATTAATTACGAGCCATCGTCAATTAGAGTCTTATTAATTAAAAATATAATATCTCTCTAACGTACGATATAACAAAGATAAAAATGTACTCTAACGACAAAACTTTCGAGAACGTATTTATTGTAAAAAAAAAAAAAAGAAAAAAAGAAAAGAAAAAAGTTGCATAATAATGGTTACACAAATATTACAACAAAAAAAAAAAAAAAAGGAGAAAAGAAGAAATTAATTTCGATAAAACGATAAAATTTTAACGATATAGAAAGATATAATGAGAAATAATTAATCTAAATAATAAATTGTTTCATTTCATTACTAGATTAACTGATCATATCGATTAACTAATCGACAAAGTTTTATATAGACAAATCGATATAATTGTCAAGATAAGAAGATATAATTTGAAATAGTTCTTTGTATTGAAATACAAGAGAATCGATATCAGATTGCAAAAAAAAAATTATCCATTTTGTACGGATAATTACGTATCAATTCAATAATACGATATAGAAAGAGATGATACGATAAATTGATCAAAACGAGAGTACGATAAAGAAGTTTATAGTGCTTTTATGCGAGACAAAGAGAAAGAAAGGGATAGTGAGAAAGAATGAAAGAAAGGGGAAGGATGAAATGGTGAGACCAACCAGTTGAAAGGAAAGAAGGAGAGTGTGATCTCGTGTCGAGTCAGACGAGACTCATTACGAAAGGTAACTATAGGAATATATATATATATATATATATATATATCTTCTTTCTATCTTCTCAATTCTTTCTTCCTCTTCTATCGAAGACAAAGAGATACAAGGTATCGAGTACTTACTTGGCTCTCGTGCCAACTTCCTGCGATCTGTCAATTGCCAATGAAACGATAAAAAGCTCTCTTTCTCTCTCTCTCTCTCTCTCTTTCTGTATTTCTCTTTCTCTTTCTCTCTCTTTTTCTAGCTCCTCGAAAGGATCACAATTTCGTGTTACGAGCTCAGCAGGAAATGGAAGGGGGTAAAAAAAGAAAAGAAAAGAAAAGAAATAAAAAAGAAAAGAAAAGGATAGACGATGCAAGAGCTTCCTTCTTCTGAACGTTCTACCAATGTTCCCTTGAGTTTGAGAAAAATCGCTTATCTAGGCGTGAATTAATGTCGGGACTCGCCGATCTGAAGCTTCCAAATATCTTTCATCGATTTTTCATCCCCTCCCCACCTCCCTCAAGGGACAGCTGCCGATCGAGCCATCCAACGATGCTGACTTTCAACTATCGTGATTAGGATATGACAAGGAGATGAAGTATAATCGTTCAAAGACATTTTTATCTTATTATTCCTTTATTTCCTTTATCCTCTAGTTTTATGGAATTTGTCCTAAAAATATAATATTTTGTCGCACATTTTATCAATCATTTATTTATTATATCCGTCTTTAAATTAACGCAAGAAATTATAAAGTAGTAGTAAAAAAAATATCATAAATTAGTAATAGTAATAATAATGATGATAATAATAATAATAATAATAATAAAAGCCGCAGGGTAGCTTATAACGGAGTTTTTGGTGATTGGCAACATCACCAGTGCTCCTGAGGACCCGTAAAGGTCCTTGCCTTTGGCCTGCCATAGTCGTTGAGTCAAAGTAGAGTTGCTAAAGCTATACGCCTGAAGGGTGGAAGTGTTAAAGGCATAAAGCTGGGAATAACGCTTAGTCAAACTGCAGCTTAGCTCTTTCTCTCTCTCTCTCTCTCACTCTGCATTCTTCGTCACTAACACCGATATTGCTTAACCTACCGTAAAGGGGACCCCATTTAGCAAATAGCAAGTCGATTGCCAAAATTTTGCGGATTTTGAGATCTTTGAAAATAATAGACGTCCCTTCCAGATCAATAACTCAAACATACCAATCTATATCATAGCAAAACAATATTCTAATAATTTATTTAATTTCCATTTTAATTACAATAGTCCATTTTCCATTAAAGAATTTATTTATAATGTTTTATAAAGCCTCTTTGTATTGGCTTCTTTCCCCAAAAATGTATTAAAGAACCGGTCATGTTTATTTAGTACAATAATAATCTTTCTCTCTTTCTCTCTCTTTTCCTAACTGGACTCGGGAGTATAAGAATAGACCCTAGGTAAGTCTTGCATGTCGTAAAAGGTGACTTAAACGGACAACCACTTGTAGGGTTAACCAACCTCAAGCCAGCAAATTGGTTCCTAAAATAAGTCCCTGCGATGTAACGATCTAGGACATTGTGCGAATAGACCGTTGAATCACAATAATAACGAATTGGCAAGGACTCGTGAATCCAATGAATATGTTTTATCTGAACAATCTGTAACTACTTTAATAGAAAACCCCAGGCCATGTATAACATAGTGTAGTGAAATGAACAAAAATATTATCCATTGCTACTACAAATCTACAAAACTGCAAACCATACGATACAGTTCAGAATTTTATAAAATATTCACGGATATACACTCGGAGCTCGCAAAAATGGTTACACCACAGTGATTAATAAACTAGGAGAAAATAATAATAATAATAATAAACAAAAGATAAGAAAATACAAATAGAAGCTCATTCGCATATCCAAATTAAAGCTCAACTCTCGAAATAATTTTAAAGCAATTAATAATGAATACGCTATATTAGTATTGATTTATTCATACTACAGAGTAGTCAAATGATTCAATACTTCAGACTTCGAAGAATGAAATAATCTAAACGCGAATAATAATGTAATAAGCAAAATCACGGTAAGCGGGAAAAAAAGAAGAAAGAGGATTTTAATAGAGACATATAAGTATTACGTGATATATAGAAAATCTATGAAACTATTTCCGCAATAAAACCACACCAGTTAATCAAGCAGTCAAAATATAAACAAATATTCATTGCTCAAGTTGAAACAATAAAAACGTATAAGAGAGCACACACAAAACTACACGAGGAAAAGAAAGAACAATGGTCTAAGAAATCACAACACGGTAAACACTATATCATGCAATACCTACCCAAATATAGATAAACAACTCTCTTACAAATGGCTCACAGGGGGAAAACTTTTCCCAGAAACAGAAGAATTCATTCAATGCAATATAGAACAACGTTGTAGCCATAAGACACAGAAGGTACATAATCAAACAGATACACACAGAGACACACCTAAAATATATATCATCGATATAAAGAAACAATAGAGCATATAACAGGAAGATAGAGATTATTATCTACAATAGATACTACACTGGTGGATAAAATACCGTAGCGAAAGATCATACATCAAAAAGTTGCAATCCAAAATCATCTCATACAAACACACACATGCAATATTTCAAATAAACATTGAAAAACGTACTATAACCATGACTATAAACTTTATTGAAAGAGGATATTACGTAGGATATTACGTAGTCATAAACAACAGATCAGATATTACACGTATTAACAAGAGAGAGATAGAGAGAGAGAGAGAGAGAGAGAGAGGGAAAGAAAAGAAAACCTATCTAATACCAAATGATACAAACATTAAACAAAAGGAGCGAGAAAAGACTACGAAGTATGCAATCATTAGCAATAAAAATGAGAAAAAGAAAAGAAAAGAAATTTAGAAATTATATTAAACACAGCAAGAATAGTCAGAAAATTCTTACAATAGTCACGATAAGTATCGACTTGACTAAGTTCATTCATATTGATTTTAAATAGCGCGTGAAAACATTTGATCGATACAAAATAATAATAATAATAATAATAATAAAGAGTATCAAACAGAAATAAAACGAAATGGATGGATATGAAACTGAAGACTATGAAAAAATGAATTCGAATGACATGTGACAAATATACAGCATACATCACATTCATTTAACATTAGAAAGATTCATACTAAAACGAGAGACAAGAGGACAAAGGACATAATAAAAATTAGAAACTTGCATTAGACACACAACCTACGTACTTATTTCTTAGAAATATTTAACGAAAGTTAACTTATGCAAAGCGACATGTACAGTATCAACATCAGGAAACCCATTACAACTTAACAGCACTGAATTCTAATGATTAAAGACGAAACTAAAATAGAGAAGTAAAAGACGAAAGTTCTTCATGTCAAGAAATAATGTATATAACAGGATCATATGGTTAAAAAAAAAAAAAAAAAAAAAAAAAAAAATTAACATTTTTAAATAAAGTGAAAATTTCGTGACAGCTATAAAAGGATCAAATAATTAAGATTAAAAAATATGATAAAAAGTGGATCATTAAAATTGTTTACAATTTCACTCGAAAAATGTTTTTTACACCTTTCGTTGGAAACATGTACGATCCAAGCGACAAGTGTGGACAAAATATGAATTACAAGCGCAACAGGGGAACAGTGTTCCTACCATGTATATATCACATCTATATATAAGCTTGTTTAGATTATATATACCTTTCACGAGCAACTTAACACAATCGACTTAGTATGGTTAAGAGTATTAGTGTTTGTACGCTGAGCTTATATTTTTCATTCTCTCATATTTATATCTTTCTTTGATAATGGCATGCGTCTTGCAATAATTTGTGCTAGATAGGACGCAGTGCCGGTAGATATTTGTTTCATGACATAAACGCATGGAGAACAATAAATATAATTGATACATATCGTAAATAACATATATATTTACGACAAGAGAAAAAAGAAATAAGATTTTAGAATATACTTATATATTGTTAGATATTATTTTAATAAAAGTCATTATATATGATTTCATTTTAGTTTATCTATAAAGTAGAATTCATATTAATGATATTACTTTTATGATTTTTCTTCTAGGATTAGTCCAATTTATATTATTAGTATTAATACTGTTATTAATAATATATAATATAATGATAGAATATAAGATATAATAATAGTAATAATAAGAATAACATATTCAAATATAATGTACATTCTCCATTGTAAAAGTTAAGTCAATGATATATTATTATTTGGAAATCTAGGATTGATGATTATAAAGATATCTTTGCAATAGTATGGATGAAAAATGTAGAATTTTTTTCTAAATATTCTTTTACTTTGAAAAATTTTATTATGCATTTGAACGATAATTATTTCCTAAAATCCTTTCGTTAGTTCCTTCCTGATGTTTTTTCAAATTTCCGAAATAAAGTAGGCCATCGGGGACTTACCCTTTGGAATTACTTGAAAAACGTTAAATTTTTGTTACATTTATTTATTTCATAAACTATGACTTTGGCATGATGAATCATTTTTATTAAAATAATGAATCATTTTTCACAACAGAATTTTATCACGAATTAACGGCAAAATTAATGAGAGAATCGATAAGAATTAAAATAAAACCGATATGAGCAAAAACGGAATAAAAATAAACGCGAGTATAATGAACCAGTGATACGATTATGAGGCAGGAAAACAAGAAGAAATGATAACGGACGAAAATAAAAAAAAAAAAAAAAAAAAACAAAAAGAAGCGTTTTATATTTGTCATCGTATCCCATTAGTATTGGGTATACCTGGGTAGTCACGTGTATAAATTATCAAGAATACAATTTGTTGAGAGCTCGCACAAAAAACCATCACGCGAAGTGACTCATGGAATGCTCTCATAAAGGGAGGCAGATCTTTGAGAAACACAAGCTAGTGTGGACTGATTATATCGTATTTATCTTGTTCATTGAAATATACTTTTTCTTCTTTTGTTATTGTAAATCACTATCATCATATATAATGTAGGATATACTTACATGATGTATATAATATTTATATATATATATCTGTATATATTTCTTCTTCTATTTCTTCTTTTTATCATCATTATTATTATTATATATCATCATAGTAGAGTAGTAGTAGTAATAATAATAATACAAAGTAGACTGGTTCTGTTGGGAAAACCGCAGAAAATAATATCGCTTGGAATTTTATTTCGATAGTGTGAAAACCAATTCATACGTTTTGATTTTTATCAAAATGACATATAAACATTCATTAAATATTATTTTTAACAAAATAAACGACAAGATCAGTCGAACGAGTTATCGTAATTTTTCCGTGTGAGCATCTCAAAATATGTTTACGCTTGCATTTGGAATGATTCAGATAATTCAAGATAATGAGCGCATACTAAAAGTAGGTAAATCGGCTAATTCAGAGAAATAAAACACAAATGTACAAGCGTCTGTATAAAAATCAAAAACGGGAACAAGAGTTTTGTCCATTTAACTGCAAATTTCAAAAAGTGCCATTATACTTATCTTATTTTTGAGGAAAATAGCGTTTACAATGCCAACTATAAATCCAAATGTAATTCTTGACCGATAATAATGAACGATGTCTGATTTTTAATATGAAAGTTTTAACGAGAAGCTTTATTTCTTATTAAAAAAAAAAAAAAAGAAAAAAAAATCGTGTCAAAAAATATTATTACTAAAAAGAAAGAATTTTTTCATGATTTAAAAAAGCCGACTCCTCGCTTAAACCTGTATCTTTAAAATGAAATCGTGTTCATTAATATCTATCAAGTATTATTTCTGGATTCTTTGTTGACGTAAACCAATATAAAAGCAGCGATGGTGAAAACCAGCCTTAAATAACATCAGACACATGCCAACTATGCAATAGCCACCGAGAGATAATAGACCATATCAGAGGAGATTGTCCAGCCTCAGTCAGTAAACAATACACCTATAAACATAATAACGTAGCAAAACAGGTAGACGTTTGCAATTGGCAAAGAAATACAAATTAATCGACAAAATTGTAACAAAAAATGATTGAAGATATAAACCAAAGAATAATTTAAAAAATCAAATTATAAAATTATACGATGAGACAGAGATATTGTTATCGATGAAATTACAATCAAACGATAGACTTGATATGAACGTTAATTATAAAATCCAAAAAAAAAAAAGTTACATACTTATGATTAATCGATACATCATTGCCGAGTAATAAAAATTTCAAATTTTCAACTTAAAGATAACTTACAAAAAAAGTCTGCCGAAAATATCCAGAAATACATACATATAAGTACATTTAACAGAAGATATAAAACGAATGTGGTATTATAAATGAATAAGAATAATACCATTAATAATTTTAAGACGTAATATCCAGAACACTGCAATGGTCGATTTCGTTAATTAACAAAAATTCATTTACATCAATCTCCAAACATCAATCATGGTGAATATATTCGATAATAAGACGTTTTTTAAATAATATCTACAATCGAATACCATCCAAATTGTTACAAATAATTCCAAATCGTATTACATAAATATAGTACCAAATTAATTATACAGTCATAGAAAACATTAACATTAATTTAGTATTAAAAAAATACTAAATTGGTGTAGCCTGTGCTTGGTCTCAAAAAACCGACATGAAGTCGAAAAAATCATCGACAATAATAATAATAATAATAATAATAATAATAATAAAAATAATAAAAATTTCTTTCGAGATTTTACATGAACAAAGAACACGCATTCCTTGTTAAGATTATTTAATAATGATCTTAATCATCATACATTTATCTTTTCGAAATATCAAGATATTTGTCATTTTTAGAAACATTTTCCACGTGTACACATGAGAAAAACTCTCGAAGAAATGAGCATGCTTTGATGCAAAGCTAAAACCTAAAAAAAAAAAAAAAAAAAAAGAAAAAAGAACAAAAGAGAGAGAAAGAGAGAGATAGAGAGAAATGAAAAAGGTATCCGTTTTTCTCATGACAATGAGAGCATCAGAAAATGTTAGAATTGCCTTCGAAATTCGAGGTCCACGTTCGGAGTACATTTCTGTCGGTAGCAGGATGTATTCTCGTTGACTGAGATCAGGGAGTGAGAGAGAGAGAGAGAGAGAGAGAGAAAAAATGAGCACGTATTATATAATGTTCATGAAACGAATGTATATTTTTTTGCGAGATTACCATCATTTTTCAACAGCTGCCGGAAACATTCTTTTACTAAACAAACAAATGGTTGTCCCTGATCGGCCATCGAGCCTAAAATTGTGCATTTTGTCTCTGTTCTTACGAAAGTACATATACGTCCTCACAAACACATACACGTATACCCATAACATATATTACGTATATAGACATATATATATATATATATATATATATAATGTTGATAAAACGTATAACATATCAAAGATATAAAATATGTTTCGAGATCTCGGATCCGTAGGATCACAATATAGTGTTATTGTTATAGTTAGAGATAAGGACAAAAAATAAGAAGAGAATTCGGAAATAAATATAGAGACGTTATCAAAATATAATTTTGAACAAAAAAAAAAAAAAAAAAAAAAAAAAAAAAAAAAAATAAAAAAAAAGAAGAATATTGCGAAACAACGAAGGAAAAATCGTTGAAGTTAAAAAAGATATGGGAAGACTAGGTCGATAAATTTCGTGACCGTCGCGACGCTCGTAAAAGGATCTCACGTATGGTAGAATAGCCACGCAAAGGGCTCAGGGTTAAAGGGACTACTACGGCAGGACTATAGCGATGTAATGCAATCGTAAAGCACGGCAAAGTACGTCGCGAATGTCGTTGACCAGAGAGACCCGTGTGTCACCGCCCTTTACACGCGATCGTAACCGTTTCTCTTATCCCTTTTCCTTTTTTTTTTTTTTTTCTTTTGGTGTCCCCTAACTGTACTCTTGCCCACCCACCAATTCGATCTTATTCAAGAATTGTGACTTTATTTACGACGTTGGCTTAGTCGACGATGGCTCGTAAATAAATATAATACCATTAAAGTTATTTCATACGATAAGACAATAATATATAAAGATATCATAAACGTTTTGTAATAATAATAAGAAATTATTTTATTTTTTCTAATAAGATATATGTATGCGTTTGTATGTGTGTGTGTGTGTGTGTGTGTTTCTTGATTTTTAAATCGTTAAAAGAATAAATCTTAATTATCTTAATGCAATCTTATCTAAAAATACATAAGATAATGTTTTAAAAGCATACTATGAATAATATTTTACACGTAACGTACGCCAAACTTAAAGAAAAAAAATTCATTCCACCGGTTATTAAATGAGGCTAGTACTATAAGCGAGCTTAGAATTAGAATTCTTGGAGTATCGTCGACACGTTTATTAGGAGATCATGCGACTACGTCCAACTATATTGGGCCGGTGAGCCCAGAAGAAGAAGAAGAAGAAGAAGAAGAAAATTGCGTGAACGCTCTTAGGTCGAAAGGCCATCGGCCAGACAACCTACCTACAAATCTGGCCAACTAACATAATGCGTCAATGTGACGTAATTGTCGGCAAATGAACGATTCAAGCTGTAATTAACTTGTATTTATACGTACACTGTGATATACATATAAATAGATAGATAGATAGATAGATATATATAACTACTTCTTTCAATAGATATTATTGTACCTAAAATTAACAGGGACTTTTATCGAAAAAGAATGTTAATTTTATATCGATAATACTCTATTGTATTTTCGTAATATCATGAAAATCAATATACGAGAATAACGACAGCTTTATCGATATTTTTATTTTGTCACGATTATCAAGATATTTCTAAGAAAAAATTTCAAACATTAATTGTTTTGTTACTGATATTGAATTAGTTAAGTTATATCAAGAAATGAAACTAGCTATTAGTTTTTATTTTTTCTAATAATATTTAGAATCGTTGGAACATCGTCATTTCTTTCTTACCGTCATTATTATTATAGGGTTTGTTAAGAATTAAGTATATTAATGATCGATCAATATTCTGGATTTAAATGTTTTATGACAGAATTATTAATAACGTCTTACATCGTATATTTTATTTTATTTGAATTCTTTTTCTTAAACTTATTAAATTGCATTTAACAAACTCTTGACAAAATTTCTCTCATTCTATGATGAAAACATTTGAAGTTTTTTTCCTAATCCGTCATGCAACGAGACATTGTCATGAAACTTTTGATCACCAAGAACTTTTCTTTGCCTTACTGTCACCAGAAGTCACCCAGTTTACCGAACGGACAATCTAAAGAGTATATTTTAGAATTTTAGATTAAAGAAAAAAAAAAAAAAGAAAAAAAGAATTTTACAGAATTATATTCACTAGCTAAAGTTGCTTTAACAGTGTTTGAAAGAATAAAAGAATTCGTATTATCACCATTAAAATATAATTTATCTGTTGACATTCTTAACGATATATTAAGGTAACAAATCCATCTAGAAATTCCTTCTTTGAATTTTATACAAATTTCAAATATTAAGAATATATCCTTGAAATTTGATAAATCGAGTAAAATGCGTTTTTAAAAAATGTTTGTTACTTTAATCATTGGACGTACGTAAACTCGGCTCCATATTTTATATTTTGGTTTTCATTTGTGCTTTGTTAAAATAGCCAAAGAAGGCTTTTTATAACTTCGATTAATGTTCGTAAAAATACGTGATATACGTAAATGGATTTGAAAAAATTTGCGGTGTGTCAATCTTTAAAATTGCTGCAAATATTGCCTCATGCACACTCGACGAAGGTGCCAATGCATATTTGCTGCTGATGCACTCATTCAATATCGATATTGACCGAAATGCGTACTGAGAGTACCAAAACTAAGATTCGATTGAAATTCAAA
Source organism: Vespa crabro (assembly GCF_910589235.1). Taxonomy (NCBI): domain Eukaryota; kingdom Metazoa; phylum Arthropoda; class Insecta; order Hymenoptera; family Vespidae; genus Vespa; species Vespa crabro. The sequence goes on from NC_060958.1 coordinate 379,967, forward strand.
CGCGAGAAGGGAGAACTTCTCGCAAACATTAAGAATCCTCTTCCCATGAAATTGCGATTGCTGTTGAGGTTATTGATCTTAGCATTGATGATTAGAGATAAAGTTAAGAATTCTTTATTTAATAATAATAGAATCATCAGTCTCAATTTATTGCAAGTAAAAAAGAAAGGAGATTTTTAGAAAAAGGTTTGCCTGCACTTTAACATAATCATTTTATGTTTCTTAGTACCCAAGTTGTTAGATATATTTTCATTGTTTTAAATTGCTGAAAAAGAAAAACGCGTTTTAGTTTTAATCAATCATATCTGCTGTAAAAAAAAAAAATATAGAAAATAAATAAATACAGGTATTAATAATTTTATTTAATATCGATATTCAAAAAATATCGATATTAAATCCCTGAATATTAAGCTCTGAAAGTTTCTCTCTTTGTTCCTAATCTTTTCTTATCTAATCGGGTCCATTGATTATAATTATAATTAAATTTACAATTTAATTTAATCTCGAGGAAGAAACTTTAACAGGAAATTTCAAAAGTACAAACGTTACTATATATTTACTATAAAGACTAGGCAAACTACTGGGAGCCCGGATACTCCGAGTACCTGAGTTTTATCTCGAGATATAGAATATTATTCGTGTTTTACTCGATGTACCGTAGTAATTGGAAAGATAACCAGTCAAATGAAAAATACAAATATGATAGATTTACAACCATACTTATATTTTACATTCATTATCATAAACTGAACACCATAAAGTATTCCACTTTACTACGAATATTCCAATCTCTTCATTAATCATATTGAACGTGATAGTTAAATTCTCACCCGAATGATAATCTTTCATAAACTGAGTGCAAAGCGTATAATTTTTCAGGATCCACTCTTCATTTATAAAATATGCAGTTGTAGAAATATAGAAGTATTATGATCTCAAGGATCATCCATCATTGGTAAGAGTTATATCAGATACCACAGAAAATTCTATTTCTATCTCACTTCATTTCGCATTACATATAATTAAAGTATATTATCATAATCGTTTTAGGATGCAAAGACAATGATATTTTGATTACCAATGCGATTATAAACATTTTAAATTCTTTATTATTATAAAACGAAATGGATATTATATTTATGGAAATTATATGAACAAAAATATAAATTATTAATAAATATCCGAGTAACATGAGGTAAACTATTCGTATTAAATATATCCGTGTATTTTTCATTTACTCGGATTTTTTCCTCTTTTTTTTTTTTTTTTTTTTCTTTTAATTTACCCGTATATCCGAGCAGTCGGATAATAACAGCTTTAATCTAGACATTAACTATACTAGTCACTTCCGCTAAATCACTTATTAAAGAAATACAATTTCCAAGATAAACTCATGTATCTATGTAGATTGTACTGGTGTGATTATTTTTCCGTCGATGGAGAAGTTAATTAATGCAGTATATACAAATAAAAGGCAAGGGATTAATTATGTCGATATTACAAATATATATATATGTATATATATATATATAAATATGCATTGTGATAAATTAGCGTAAACAGTGTGGAAGCTTTTATTATTATTATTCTTTTTTCCTATTCTTCAATTTCTTTATTTTTTCCTTTTTTTCTGTCACATGCATTTCTCTATTTTTTTTTTTGAAATATTTCCAAATCAACGTTCCCAAACAAGTTTCATACAAATATACTTATTGGCATACGTACACAAACGTATTGGGATATATAGTCAATCCCAAAGTTCGATCGAGAAGGGAGACCGCGAGAATATACAATACGCCTGAGAATACGCGGCCTCGTAACGTGGCTTCACTTTCCCGTCGATGTAATTCGAGAGATTGTAATTTGGATTACGACTACGAGAAAGAACATATTTATCACTTGAGGTTTTAGCGACGAGTGAATTATGCGAAAACGAAAATGTTGCCCGAAATAAAATGATTTTAGGAAAGTTATTGCTTCAGAAAGAAAAAAATGAAGTAACGAAATATGAATAAGAAAGATTGCTGTTACATAAGTAATGTTATTGAACAAGTATTGCATAATACTCTACGAATATTATATTATACGAATTAATGATATTTAAAAATTAATTTCAACAGATATAACACTCTGTATAATATATAAAATTATGAATATATACATACATATATGTATGTTATATATATATAGGATGGCCCTATAATTACTACTACCTTATAAATATCTTCAAAAAAAAGAAAAAATAATGAAATGTGAATAGAAAAGATAAATGTTAGATACAAAATACTACTGTATAACGAATTAATGATTTTTATAAATTAATTTAAATAAATAGACAACTCTATCTAATAAATACATTTAAGATTATAAATTTTTATACATACGTATACATATATGACCCAATAATTAATTAATATCATCACATTTTCAAAATTATAAGAATAAAAGAGAAATTCGTTGAATAAAATTTATCAATTTATCAATAAAGCAAAAAAGAGAAAGAAAAGGAAACAATTTTTTCGCTCATAATCGTTTATAATCCAATATATATGTATGTATGTATATATATATATATATTTAAGACGATGAAAAGAAGGGGAAAAAAAGAAGAAAGCAAAAAAAAACGAAAGTAAAGGCAGAAGAAAAAAAAAAGGAATTAAATGGAACGGAGATGGGTGTCCTAGAAGATACAATGATCTCGATTTTAGCTCTCACGTAGCTCTAGCAGTGTACCAGCTGGTCGGTCATTCATGTCTGGACATACGGCGTTAATTTACGATGTCGAGAGGAGGAGATGTAGCAGCAGCCTCAAGCGTTAAATGGCGCCGATGGCAGCTTCCACGTTATTTTGGTCGTTAACCTGTCGCACGAGCGTAATGTCCTACGAGCCATCGTAGAAACCGCGGAAATTCGTGGTATGAAATTGGGTTAAATCTAGTCAAAGAACCACCACCACCATCACCACCAGTACTACTATTACTACTACTACCAGCAACAACAACAACAACAACAACAACAACAACAACAAGACTACCACTATAGTCCTAATATCATCGTCATCGGATACTCGTGCGTGTGCTCTTTTATGAGATACGTAATGGTGACAACAACAAAGGTGCGATTTACGACACCCAGAAACTCTTTGTCTCTTGTTAGATATTATCCTTCTTCTAACTTCCTCTTCCTTTGGTTTCCTTCTTCCGTTTCGAAATATATAAGGAAAGGTCATGTTAGACCCTTTATTCTAAGAGGAAGAAGGATAACAAGTAGGAGGACAGAAATCGATTCCAACGGAACGCGACATTTGCGTTTTACATATAGCTTGTCGTCGTCGTTAAACTACATTTATGACCATACTCTCTATCTGTCTTCATCTATATCTCATAATACCCCTTTACACATGTTCCCTCAACTTTATCCCAACCAGTATAATGTTTTATACGGATTTCAAACTACCCAAGAAAATTGCTATTATTGATCTATCTATTCTTGTAACTATAGGGTAATAACTGTTTTCACGTAGAAAAATTTATGAAAAATATTCCATGACAAAGACGACAAAATATCGTATAAATTCACATCATATATTAATCTCCATCATATATATATATATATATATATATATATATATTATATACGTTATAATAATGTCGAAATATTAAATAAAAAAAAAAAGCATATATATATACATATATACACACAGATACAATATAAAATAAGTTAACATAATTTTCCATGATTAGTTTATGAAATTCGATATTGCCGGTAAAAGATTCAAAAGGTTTACTTGATAGGTAACCGATCAAAAAAAAAAAAAAAAAATAAATAAATAAAAATTGTCGAACTAACAAGAGGCTATCGAGAAAATTAAACGCATGTAGAATGAACGAAAGAGCATTATGTCGATCGACAACGATGGAACAAGCAAACGCTCTGTGTCATCTACATATGACCAAACACATTCGCTCACACAACTCTCCAATTCTATCCGGACAGTGACCGTATGTATAGATACATACACATACACACACATATATACATATATATGTACATATATATGTACATGTATATGTATGTGGCTGTGGTCGTTATATCCCTCATCATGCGTATATACGTACATATGTACATACACAGATGCATACACATCGTATTCACGCTCGAGGCGTAAATGACGTCGACGATCGCAACCTAGCATCGTTATTTTGACCGTTCCGAATATTCAAACGTTATGACACTACGGCTTGTTATGTATTTGCTCGTTTCACTCAAGCGAACGAACGTTCAAACCCTATGAAATTATCGGGTTCGAATGAAATCTCATCACCGGTTATACATATACTTGATAGGTCAAATGAAGTATTACGAGCTATTTTCATTAAAACTATTATGAATTTCGAATATGAATCATTTCTAAAGTTTTTACATTTGATCTCGTTAAAACTATAATAAAAGTAATTTGCATATTCAAAGAAACGAATGAATTTCAACAAAGAATAATTTCAAGTCACAAATCGCCTTTAATGATTTCGATTAAAACTAATTACAATGATTTGATTTATTTTCATCTAATTTGTATAAGTATCAAAAGTAAATAATTGAAGAGTTATCCACAAAAGGTTTTAGGAAAGACAATAATGTTGTTCCATCGATCGATACCTTTCTCGGTAACATTCTCTCCCTTCTAGTTCACTTCTACTACTATATTTAGGTCAAGAACAATCGACCTTGAAGAAGTTGCTCGAAGTAACACGATGAAACCGAAGATAGTAAGAGGGAGAAAGACAAGAAGAAGAAAAGCGAGAGAGTATTACTTCGTCGAAAGTTAAACAGAACTTTCGACAATTTTGGCAGGAGAATCGTGAAAACGTGACTTTCTTCATTATGAACGGAACATAATGAAAAAGCTCGTCGTTACTACCAATCATTACAATGAAATTTTCTAGTAATGAACGAACAAAAATTATAATTATCGCATGGGTCTTATAAATAGTATATATATATATATATATATATTAAAGCTGCTCACTTGAGAAATTAATTAACACCATAAAACAGAAAGTTGAGAAATGTAATGAAATAATATATATTACTTTTTAAAATTTCATTTAAGATATAAATTCAAATAAACATTAATAGAATGTATAAAGGACTTATTGCTACATTTGAATTACATCATTGCAACGATTTACATTATAATACGGAGTTAATCAGATTGTCTTCTGAAATCAATTATTTTTTATTCGATGGTCAACAAAATTTTTATGATATCATTTAATGATATTAAATAAGGAAACTTAGATAAATTTATTATGAATATAAAAAGTGAGAACTCCGTAAAGTGGATTACGACTTAAATTTTAAATAAATTCCAAAAGTGGAGTTAATCGATTTAATTTGTGATATTTATGACATATATTACAAATATATGAAATAAATTATTTTTGAACGAAATAAATTAATAATTAAAAACGACATATCCGATGGAAAAGAAAAGAAAAAAAAAAAAAAAAAAAAAAGAAAAAGAAAACGATCATGACAGTATAACAAGGCATATTTTCATTCTACAATCCGATCAAATCTAATCAATATGGCGTCCATATTGATAGGATTTATGATGGAAGTTACGTTCGTTGTCAACTCTATGTTAATACAGGAAAGCAACAAGACCGTCGACGTAATATCTCTCTCGATACTTCGTCGGTTTAATCGAACGAGCCTTATCTTGGACAACGTGATATCTCGTAGCTACGTAAAGTATCTTCTCTTGCACGTGTCGCATAGTCGAACATCCATTTGGCACACTCGCGTTCGGACAGAACCTGTGTGCGTCAGAGACAGGATGTTCAGGTATAATGTTGCGGTCAAAAAGGTTGTGGCCCATCGTTTTACGCGGAAAATGAAAAAGAGAGAGACAGAGAGAGAGAGAGAGAGAGAGAGAGAGAGAGAGAGAGGGAGGGAGAGAGAGACTGGGAAAAGGAGTGAGAGAATGGTAGAAGGTTAGAGTAGGGGTAGGTAGGTAGGTCCGTTCGAAAGGGTGCCACGTTGTATCGGGGCAGTTAGCTTTGTGATTTATTCGTGTAATTTGGCGCACGCCTCGCCTGCAGGACTTTCGAAAAAGTTACTAAATCGTTCCTGATTGCGGCTCGTGCTCGCGACACTTGCCAAAGCTGCTGCCATTTCTTTTTTGATTCACTCTCTCTTTCTCTCTTTCTCTCTATTTATCTATCTATCTATCTGTCTATCTATCTCTCTATCTCTCTCTCTCTCTCTCTCTCTCTCTTTTTGTCGTACATGAAAATATCTCTATTTCTCTCTTGCACTCATTTTTGTTACATTTAACGATAACGTAATAATAAAGGAAATCGCTTTTTATATTAAGAATTAAATGTTTTCAATGGATTTCATTCCACGGGAATAAATTCTTTTTATTGAAATTAGTTCCGTTCGAATTAAACGGTATTCGAATATAGATCGGTGTACGTCGGCGAAGTTGGATTAATCGTTTACGATTAACAATGTACGATACGAGGATTTTCGATCAGTCGAAATTGCGAATGCATCGTACGTAAAAGAGAAAAACTAGGCGGGAAAAATCCTTTTATCCTTTTTCTTCTTTTTCTCTTTTAACAATCGCACTAATTTCTTTCCAAAAGCAAATGCGTCACACGTACGTGAAGAAAAAAAAAAGGAGAGAGAGAGAGAGAGAGAGAGAGAGAGAGAGAGAGGGAGAGTGAATGAGAGACAGAAAGAAAAAGAGAAAGAGAGAGAAAGACTGACGACCCTCTTCGATCGATCGTGATTTACCTGACTGGTAATTTGCAATTGAAAAGCGTTAGAGAGACTGAAAACTGAAAAAAAAAAGCGACGAATCAAAATCCTATAACTTTTGAATACCTGCTACATCTGTTGCAGAAAGGACAAATGACACATTCGACAAATTGTTATTTTCAAAACAAAAATATTTTCTTCCATTGAGAAACATTGATAACAATTTCTTTTTTAATTTATATAAATATGTATGTATATACGTAATGTAACATACGTTACGTTGAAATTAACAATAAGGAAAAAGAAAAAAAAATACAAAAAAAAAAAAAGAAATGAAAAATCCATCGAATTTTCTTGATTTCATTCTCCTTTTTCTTTTTTAATTCATTCTACGTTATTCAACGTACAAACAAACAAAAATACAAAGACCCCTACAAAATGTATAAAACGATGTATAGAGCGATGAATAATTTACGTAACAAATCGAAGATTCGAAATTACGTCATGTTACATGCCAAATCAAAATCGAAAAGACTATGGTTGAAACTTTTCCAAGTGGCTAATCGAACAAAAAAAAAAAAGAAAAAAAAGAAAGAAAGAGAAAGAAAGAAAGAAAGATGGAAAGAAAAGAAAAAGGAAAGTATCATCCTTCTACGTCTCGAGAAGAACTCATTGAATATTTAAACAGGGAAAGAAAGAGAGAGAGAGAGAAAGAGAAAGAGAGTTGGAAAGGAGCATGCGTCTTGCAGGATTAACAAAACGAGAGAGAGAGAGAGAGAGAGAGAGGGAAGGGGAGAAAGAACAGGGAGATAAGTGTCGTTTGAAAGAAGAACTCGTTGTAATGCACGATCGCGTTCGCAGTTCTCGTGGAAAACGATAAAAGTACGTCGGCGGCATAGTCGATAACCAATATCCGTGGAAGCTGGACTCGATCGAGAGAGGCAGACTTTCATTTTCTTTTTCTCTTTTATCCCTTAGAGAAAAATCCTATTTTCTATCTCTTTTTTAACTTTTTACGCACGTGCGATATACCCGAGCCATATTCACACACGCACACACATGTATATATATGTATATATATATATATCCATTATGCTGCTATAACTAAGAAAAAATTTTCCGCATAAGCGTTTATTAAGCGCTTTATTTCTATATTCAACGAATTTATTTATCTATCTTTGTTCAGGCACGCACGTATAGCCTAGACGCCATTGGAGATTTTTTTTCAGATTCAAAGACCGAATTTGTAAAGATTCAAATAAGCACATTAGACTCGACAATTACAAAAACAAGTTTATTTTTCACGATAATAAATATAATTTTCAAAAGATTTGCAATTGTTTCCCCGGTAAGTTTGAAAAAATATTTTTCTTTTTTTCTTATCATTTCTCGAATTTTTAAGATATCTTACGCGACTATACTAAGGGTATACTAAAGTGTTCTACTTTTGAACTAAAATTCATTGAAAGTTTTATGAACAATAAGCAATGTAAATACAATCGTTCAACGAATAACAAACAGTGTTTCCCTCGATAAATAAATTCTCTTTGAAAAATCTCTTTACGAAAAAATTCGTAGAATAACTCGATCGTGTTCGTAACAAATTATTATTACATATAGATTGAATATTTTATACATGCAGGATAAACAACGAACTGATCATAAATTCCGAATGAACAAGTTTGTGATCTACCAGTTAGCCTTTAGCAAGCTGAAACGTACAATACAATGGTGCTTTTATTCGCCAGCTCGATTGTGGATACAACGCTGTTTCTGTTCGCACATAGTTTGCGAACTGTCTGACTAATGTGGACTCAGCATTAGACGTTCGACTGAGATGTTACCTTTATCGTAATACTTGCATGTTTTTCCTTGAAACCTTGTTGGATGTTTCCTGAATAGATTTCGTAAATAAGAACGCACGAGATAAAACACGCTCTCTAAATTTATCGTATAAACATACTCTATCTGAAATATTGGATTATCATGAGATTCATTTTTGTTATCTAACGATTAAAATAGTAACCCTTATAACTGCACATACATTATCAACATCGTACTGATAGTTATATCATTTCTCTCTACATATTTCAAAAATATATTTATTTGATTATATTTGACACGATTCGTCTCAATTCTGGCACGATTTCGTACGATTAATTTCTAGTTCAGAACAGAGAGGTTTGATAATTCACGAACAATTTTTGTATAATTTTTGAACGACGCATCAAATACACATTATGAAAGTGCTTTTGAATTGCGTTTCTCGCATAGAGAAACCAGAAATGATAGTCGATTTGCATGGAAAATTTTTCATCGTGAATAAAATATTCTCAAAAAAAAAAAAAGAAAAAAAAAAAATACTATTCTTAAACGCGACTTTTTTCGAAAAAAAAAATAAAGCCTTCTCAAAAATTTGAAAAAGATTTGTCCTAGATTAAATCTTCGTCTTTAAAACGAGATTAATTGTTCATCAAAATCGAGAATTAAAATTAAAAAAAAAAAAAAGAAAAGAAAAAGAATTAAGCCTGTTTTCATCGATGACATAAACTATCATAAAACCAGGGATTATGAACAGCCTTAAAGGCCGTTAAAAATCAAATAAATAATCTATGATATGTATGAGTAAATGTTAAATAAACTTTTTATATAAATAAAAATAAATTATTATATTCCGATATCTTTGCACGTACATCCTTGTAATCGTTACTCCGAATGATGATCCTTAATCCAATAAAATTTCTAAGAGAAATCGATATTTCGTAGGATCTATTATCTTTTAAGATCACGATCTATTGATCTTCGAAAGAAAATATTCAAAAGCTTGTAGAAATGAAGGTCTTAAGGGAGAAGGAGAGAAAGAGGGAAGTAGAGAGTGGGAGAAATTTCGGTGAATGAGAAAGTACGAATGCAATTGCAAGAAGGAGAGGAAGAGAGAGAGAGAGAGAGAGAGAGAGAGAGAGAGAGAAATGCATACAAAGTAGGAAAGAGAGGATGAGGATGAGGGTGAGAGACTTCGCAACAACTCCGTGTGCGACAGCATGAGAAGAGAGTAGATACGTGAAACCCGGGACAATGCAGTTTCGAGCTCACCGTTTCGCAACCACGAAGGCTCCAAAGAGACTGTTTAAGTCCCGTCATTAAGCTCGTAAGCCTGGTCCTAATGTCACGACACAAAGCCACAATACGAAACCACGATGTATATATATATATATATATATGCTCGGAGTCAGTAGTAGAAGATTGGTACCTACCATCAAATCGACAAGAAGTATTTCTCTAATCTCTAATCAACCGAAATTACGTAGATCCGGAAATAATAAGTGAAATTATGCGAATAATAATTAATTGAAGAGAATCCATTTTAATGGTCGTTAACATTTATGTCTGATCTATTTCTCTCTCTCTCTCTCTCTTCTTTTAATTTTTTCTTTTTTTCTTTCTGTATCAATGCTCGTTAATAATTAATTATCACGAATTTCTCGTTATCGGGATATTTATGGTATATACGAACGATAGCCTCGAAATTACTCGTTATACCGTAAATTAGAGAATTAAACCGTGCCGATCGACAACGATCAAAATGGTATCTCGTTATTTATTACCATTGTTAGAGAAAATAATGAAGGAATATGAAATTGTTTGCTTCAAATTTGTTCGTCTATCGCGAATAAACGAACGATGCCGACGAGAGGCAACGTTCCCAATGGAATATGGGTTAATCGCGGTGGATATTACGAGACGTATATCACGCTACCCTCTTCCTCAGAGAGTGAGAGAGAGAGAGGGGGGGGGGGGAGGGGATACTCACGAAATACGATATTCGAAGGAAAAGCTCGATAACGTCATCGGTAACGACGAACGTCGTTACTCGATAATAAAAGTCAAACGACATCTCGATGCAACCTGCAACCTACAACCTGTAACCTTACATCCCTCGCGTCCAACATTTTTCTTCTTTTCCTTCAATGATAAAAAAGAAATATCAAAAAAGAATCGAAGATATATTGAATAATTTAAATCAAAAAAAAAAAAAAATAGATAAATAAATAAATAAATAAGAACAAGTAAGAAACAAAAACTAAAGGAAGACAAAATATCGTATCTGACAAAGATTATTTTGGTTCTAATCATCAGATAAAAACTCATATATGTAATCCTCATAAACTGTAGATAGATAGATAAATAGATAAATAGATATATGTATAATGTAAGAGTAGGGTAGTTCAGGTTGATGCATAAGTCTCCTAGTGCAAACTTCAGGCCTTACTCGGGAAGGCAGATTTATCGGGAATACATCTGGAGCGTGTTATCGATTTATCAGGCACGTATTATGTATCATCTGGATAAGCTTGGTTCCTAGTATATATATATATATATATATATATATATATATATATATATCGCTGGTGAATCGTATGACTTGTCTCACGGAAGGAAAGCTTACGACGTACACAAGCAAAGAAAACACATCGAGAGAGATCGACACTAACAAAATCGTTACTAGTCTCTCTTTCCCTTTCTCTCTCTCTCTCTCTCTCTCTCTCTCATTCTCTTTAGGTTGACTCGTAAACAGTGTTCTCGTAGCGTGACTGCACCTTGTAAATCAGTATCCACACCCTCGTGCGACGTAACACCAGCAGATCGTAGATGCAAACGTACGTCGAACCTGCAAACGCCTCTTCTCCTGTAACCAACGATCCCTTTCTCGCTCACAACCCTTATCTCTCTCTCTCTCTCTCTCTCTCTCTCTTTCTCTCTCTCTCTTTGTACGTTACTCTACGTGGAAGTAACAGAGACTTGGAACACAAATGTCAGGAACACACACACATATGGTCTCTCCATGTCAACACCAAAGAGATTTCCACGTCTACGATACTCCAAACTACGTTTTCGATCTGTACTCACGACTTAGACTTCCAAACGGAAAGTCATGCCACAGGCTTCCTAGAAATATTCTGAAAATCGTTCTTAAAGAGAAAAAACAAAAAAAGAAAAAACAGAAAAGAATTAAAACAAAAAGTATCATTTCAAAAAGACTCGTCACTCGATTTTATTTGTTACATCCACCAATGTTCTCTTCGTTTTTTTTTTCTTTTTTACAAGATCGGTATTAAGAAGAGAAGAAAAAAAGAAAAAAAAGAAAAAAGAAAAATAAGGAAAGAGAACAAAGACAAGAAAAGAAAAAAAGAAAAAAAAAGAAAAAACAAGGACCAAAGTTAATCTCTTTAAAAGTAAAAGAAACTTAAAGTTAATCTCCCGTTAATACTTTCTATCTTGCTGTGTTTATGCGAGACAATAAAAATTTTTAAAGCACTGGGCAAACCTTTTTTTCCCTTCTTTATCTCTCTCCTCTCTCTCTCTCTCTCTCTCTCTCTCTATCTATCTATCTATCTATCTCTTTCTATCTCTTTTTTCTTTAGCACGAAGAAGAGAAAAGGAAGATATAAAAGGTAGATACGCAAACGACGTCGATCGTTTTCCACGATCCTATTTCAAACGTATTACGGAGAGGTTACGCTCGACTGTAATTTCTGTGGCAGTTTATTTATGGCCGGTCGTGGTCGAGCGAACGGTTGCGGTCTTACACTATCTGCGAAAGAAAAAGAGGAAAGAAAGAAGGGAGAATTTCTCTGGGCATGTACGTCGCAGGTAATAAAGACATTACATCTCCCTTCCTACCCTATCTCATCTTGCCACTCGTCCCTAAGAATCTAACGAATACTTATTTACATGTCGTAACATTTTTCATTCTGGCGCATGCAAATATAACAATGTTGGCATCATAGATAACAAAGATGTCAGCATAACAAAGAGAGAGAGAGAGAGAGAGAGACTCATCCACCTCATTCCAATTCACCCCTATCATCCCGACCTTCGCCGCACCTCACGTTCACCGTCGCTTCGCACGAATCAAAAAACCCTGAGAAGAGCGTTCTCTTTGGATTAATATAATATACGATATGCAATATAGTTCTTCTTTCCAACGATATTAAAGTACTTGAATTTGACTTAACAAAGAAATTTTTGTTAAAATTTCTATCGGTCTAAGTGATAGTACGATTTAGTATAGATTTTTTTTATTTTATATAGAATAATTAGAGCGTGTTATAAACGATCGAAAGAAAAATTATTAATTAGATTTTGATCATGGACATTTGATTATTCTCTATTTTTTTCTTTCTTCCCAACGATATTAAAAATACTCGAGCGACTTAACAAAGAAAGTTTTGTAAAAATTTCTATCAACATAAGTGACAGTACGGTCTAGTATTGATTTTTTTTTTTTTTCCTTTTTCTTTTTATTTTATATAAAATAATTAGAGCACGTTATAACTGATCGGTAGAAAAATTATTAATTAGATTTTGACCGTGGACATTTAATATAAGAGAGTAATGAATTTTCGAGACGTAAAAACAGGAAAATGAAAATGGACGAATTTATCTATAGAGAATAAAAATGGACGATGATTATTGTTACACCGAGTGTATACTAAATAGGGACTAATAAAATTACGCCGACGACGAGTAGTTCTCAAATTGGGTCATTTATTTTTGGGTACCCTCCTTCCCTCTACTACCGACGGCCACGTGGAAGAAGAAGCAGTCTTGATTAATTCTCGTGGCAGATTTTGCGCTGCGCTAATTACGCTAAGTGAGACACCCAGCGAGAGGAGTGGGGGAAAGGGGCGACTGCATGCAAGGGGAGTGCGAAAGTAGCAACCGACGGAAAATGCAGGCGAAGCGAAAGGAGGACAAGAAACACGAGAACGATTTTCGTTTCTCGGATTTAATGGATATCTTGAGCGACATCGTCTGGTGAATTTCACGAAGAAAAATAAAAAAAAAAGAAAAAGAAAAGTAAGAAAGTGAATCGGAAGAAATAAATATTCATAATTTTTCATTTATTTTCATTAATGCAAAATATTGTAATCATAATGTTTTATACTTAACGCGCTAACGCAAAAGACAAAAAGGAGAGGCCCAAGAAAGTCAGACAAATAATACCAGACAATTCGATATTATACCGTCCAATAATACCAAAACTTACTATAATTTTATTTATTTGGATAAAAAACATTATTTATTATAATTAAAAGTGAAGTAAAATTTGTTGATAATAAAAAAAAAAAAAAAGAAAAAAGAAGAAAACAGAATTTATTACAATTTTATCCATGAAAATGAATAGAAATTATAATATGAACTAATTTTGACTATATCCTAAGTTAACGTTCGCTTTTGTAAAAACAAATGTGAGAGAAAATTCGAAAGGAAATTGGCGAGCTAAAGATATATTCGTTGGCGTTCTCGATTGGCAAAAAAAAAAAACAAAAATAAAAAAAGAAAAAATAAAAAAAGGAAAAAAAAGAAAAAACCGAAAAAAGTTTGTGGAATTTTCGCGTATGGAGATGCTCTATCGTGCTGTGTAATGCGCGAGCGGCGTGATATAATCGGCGAGAGTGCATTCAATGATAATAACACGGACGCGATACTCGAGCATGCAATTCGTAAAAGCATTCTTCCCCTCGTACCCACTATCCTCGTTATATAGCTACCCCTCTTCCACCCTCTCATTTCACCCTGTACTACCTCGTTCGTTGCTCTCGCTGGATAAAATTAAAAAGTTAATAGAAGCTACCTAGCGCGTGCCGACTATGCTCATGGATAAAGAGAGAGAGAGAGAGAGAGAGAGAGAGAGAGAGAGAGAGAGAGAAGGATGGAGGGAGCTTTCGATCGCGATTTAACTTTAAAGGGAAAAAGAAAGAAAAAAAAAAGAAAACCAACTAAAAATACGCGTTTAGATTCGTTGTAATGCTCTATACTTCTTCTTCTTCTTCATTTGCGCTTATAATCTTCTTAATTACATTTTTGATTGCATTAAAATAAAGAAAAAAATAAAAGAACGTTTAATAATATCGAGAAAATATGTCAAAGAAAAAGAAAAAAAAAAAATATATATATATATATGTACACATATTTCGATATTATTTTATTCGATTATTTACATCAATTTAATTTAAATCGCTTATTTCAAATATATATATATATATACATATATCGATTTAATTTAAATAGGATATTAATGGCTTGTACATTTTTCTAATTATAAACTTTTGATATTTCGATTAATTTATAACTATTTAAAAAGAATATCATATACACATATATAGAAATATAGATCTAAATATATCTAAGGGTTTCTATAAGAGTTTTTATAAATCTAAGAGGTAAGAAAGAAATTTATTCTTGTAGTCTTATTTTATCA